>NC_052353.1:854209-1102260 GCF_009727055.1 Benincasa hispida
CTTCTGTCTCACATCGGCATAGCTTTTCGTTCTGCTCTGAGCTGGTTGCATAGAGCACCGATCTTCTGTATTTCCCCATTCGTGGTCTGCACTAGCTCAGGACCTAGCAACTTTCTCACCCCGACATACTCATGGCCAAAAGGTGTTCACACATAAGTTGGACTATGTTGTATTGTTCATTAGAGGGATTAGTGGTACTTAAGGAGTGAGATGTAACTATAGGGGACAAAACGATAAATTGGACCAGCTATACTTATGAGCATCAGTGAAGGGTTATCGTACTCATGATTGGTTATATCCGATGGACATAGAAATATATATGTAGTAAGAAGAGTTCAGCTGTCGATCTTTAGTGGAATACCTGTTAGTTAACGGATGGTAGATCACGTGGCTAAAGAGTTTAGTCAGCTGTTCATGTACCATTGGAGCTTCGAGCCATAGGTTCATAAGGTCCCCTTGGTAGCCTGAATACAAGTTGAGAATCAATTTTTGGGTCAGTTTGAAATGTTCAAATTGACAAGAGAGAGTTCGATTATATATGATATAATTGAATTATTTAATTATATATGATATGATTGACTAAATGTATGAGATACATTATTTTGGAGGAAATTGGATATAAATATGATTTATATCATGTAGAGGAGAAAACACTATAGGTTATGAATATAATATGATTATATTTATTATTTTATTAATTGGACGGTTATGAGATAATTGACTGGCATTTTCTCCGAATTCGTGCATTAATGGGAAGTTCAATTTAGTTCAAGTAATTGAAGAATAAAATGAAAATTGTTTTCATTTTGCAAGAGATACACATAATCGCTCACGGTGTGAAAGGCCTTCTATCGCTTAGTGTTTGAGAGCCTATACGATAGCGCTCGCTCACTAAACGATCGCACACCCCCGCTCGCGCTTTACTAAACGATCGCTTTCCTTTTACTAAAAGATTGTTTAGCGCTTGAGCTGAACTAAACGATTGTATAGGCGATTGTTTAGCTTTTACTACACGATCGTGTACCTCGCTCTAAACGATCAAGCACTTGACTATACGATAGTCTTTCCTTTCTCCCACTTGTTTGATCGTAGTACACGATAACTTTTCCTCCTCCCCTCTACCAATTCCATCAAAGCCCACCTGATAACTGGCAAAAATGCCATTTATTATAAGCCTTTTATTTAGAATTATGAGGGCTAATAAGTAGAAAATGCAGTGATAATACTTAGAATTTGCAAAAATTGAGTTTTGCGTCGATTAGCACCTAAATCCTTACTAACCCCAATATTATGTGTTAGTCCGTGCCAAAGTGTCTATTTTTGTAGCTATCGCAGGAATCAAACGCATACATTGGAAATAAGCAATCGCAGACAAACGTATGCGTTGAAGCCAGACAACCACAAAGACAAACGCATGCACTGAAAGTTGGATCATATGCGTCCATCGCATGGAAGTTGCAGTGATCAATTGAATGCGGTCATCACTTGGAGATTGTGGACACGGTGTAATAGCCATAATAGAAAGACGATGGCAAGATGGGTAGAGCGCGTTGATACTTCAGCTGAATCAAGCTCGGACGCATCTTTGGGAGTATCAATAAGATAAGACGATGTGACAATGCCCATACCGCGACAAAAGCAGTAGTGAGCCATAACGCAATCATGATAGCTGCCGGCGTTTAAACTCTATAGATAGCCCTTTGGACCTTCATTTTAAGACATCCGAACTTCTGCTTCAAGGTAGAGGTTTACGATCACAGATGAGAACTTGAATAAGATTTTCAGTGAGAATTCTTCACCTCCACAAACCAGACCAAGTGACGACCGGAGCTTTCGTTGGAGATAGAGCTCGAGAGATACATCTCCACCACTCATCCATGGCACCACCAGCAGCCTTGATGCAGAGTCCTTCATTTCTTCTCTAACCTCTGTATTGTATTACATTTTAGTTTAAGATATTAAGACATTTTGTAATCAATGCATACCTTGATTCCTTCATTGCCGTCTTCATCATCATCTTTATCTCTATCATTGTTTATCTTCAACGTTTATTTATCAAAGGCGATCGCATACTTAATCATGTAGCCTAAAGATAGGACGCATGTAGCAACCCATCGAGAGGTGTGCGTTGTGCGAGTATAGTGAATTAATCATCTTTGCTTGGTGAAAGGTTGTAGCAACACTTGTCTATGGGTTGTTGCAATGCTTGTCTATAATTTAAATAACCACATCTAACTGCTTAAGAAGGTAAGAGATGGAACGCACTAAAGCAAAGTATGCATTGTTCTTAGAGATAGGCACAATCTTATGTTCGACGCAACCATGCACTATAGAGATATAGTCATGCGGCTGACCACCGAAAGGTGTATGATGCGTTAGTGTGATGAGCTGGGATTACTCGAGCGATTTAAGATAATAAACCTTACTATGCGCTAACGGTTGTTGTGTATCTATCTATTCTCATCGCAAGTCTTCTATTGCTCAATCTGTTTAGATAGGAGTAGGAGTAGTGTGTAAATTCATTAAACTTCTTCTTTTTATTTTTCTTTTCATCGCCTCAAACGCATTGCTTCACAAGCATTATTGAGTGAAAAGTCCCTATGTTCAACCTCGGATTATCCGAGAAACTTGCGTTCGTGTTATACTTGGTGTGATCGTAAGAAAACTTGTGATAGGAATGCATGGTCATTGCATACTAGATTAACGCATTTTCATTCCAACGCATGACCTCAGATGCATGGGCGTAAACGCATAGCTTAAGCCATGTCTAATGCATGATTGCATGTACAACCCCATCCTTAATTTTCCTTCCAACATCACACTTTGGATTCTCACTCCAAGAATACTGAGGGCTTCGAGTGGTGGTGTCGTCCCTATTACTTGTTGTTCATGCGAAGCTGTTCGTGTAGACGATCGAGTTGTTGCTGGTCGATTACTTGCTAGACTAGCGAGAGAAGTTCGTTCACGAAAACAGCGAGATTTTGTGAAGAAAAGTCTTCAACTGGTATGTTCTCTCAGTCTTCTATTTTTTTTATCTTTCAAGCATGCCAGTAATTTAGTGTTATCAATACATATCTGTATGTTTGAATGTATATTGTTAAATTCTGTCACAATGAATTAGAAAGGTCCTCTTTCGCTCATAGGTACTCTTGTATATGAGTTCCTTCAATTAGTATCAGATCCAGGTTTCTGATTTTCCAATTTCATTGATGCAAAGAATTGCATATACATTCTCAGTGGGTGCAACATGTCTACTCTTTGTTTTAATTGTTAAATCGTTTGTGGATGTAGTAGGTTAATGGAGTTTTCTGGGATGAAATCTCGGTTTGTTTAAATTCTTTTATATTTCTAGTTAATTGTCAAGGCCCCTATGTTTTTGGGCATAATTAATTGCTATCGAGTCTGTAATTTCAAAGTTAGTTTGAGTTTTGAGTCGTTCGTGAAGAAGTTTGGAGCAAGGGTTGCCGTTCTTCGAGGAAGAAGACGACCAAGCATTGATCGGGTCGTGTAGACGATGGGATAGACGATCGCTGAGTATTGGATGCTCGAGTGTCGTTTAATATGCGCGCGCATTGGACGATCGTATAGCTCAACAAGCCTCATCGCTTAGTTACTGACTATATGATCACGGAGTAAAACGCATGGTAAATCGTTTACCTTTTCACGTGTTAAGTGATCGTCTAGACGATTAGACTTCATAGCCTCGTTGTCGTCTAAGCAATCGGTTAGCTTTTCGCACTATCATCTAGTGTGTGCTACATGATCGCTTACCTGAAGGCGTTTACCAAAGGATGGAGCTTTGCCCGACGGTTCAAGACCCAATTTTCCTGTGAACCGATTTGCTCGGTGGAAAAATGTAATAGATAGAATTTTTCATTCCAGTTTTGTGTTGGTTCATCCCGGTCCATTAATTTGTGGTTTTAATACATGAGATGTATGTTTAATTATATGTCATATGGTATGAACATATAGAAAAATCCCACCTTAGGTTATGCATTAGTCATGCATTATCTCTTTATTATAAATGTTATGATTTAGAGAAGCATGATTTAAATTACGTAAGACCATGCTCATGCATCATATAAATATAAGAGTTATATTTATGCATGCATCAAAGTATTGACATGTATCATCTTTATATTATAATTGTTATAGTATAAGGGTGTATAGAAAGCATGTTTGCTTGGTTCTTACTTGTATATAAAAGTTATGTATAGTAATGACCAGACATTGCATGAAGCATGACGCTTAGATTACTTTATAAGTTTTATAAATACCTTGTTGTGTGGCAATGTGTTTTAGTTGTTTCTTTTTTAAAGGTTAAAGAGAAATTAGAAATTAAAAGTAATAAGAAAAACATGCATGCTCACTTAGGTTTAATTCATGGTCTTAAAATATTTAAAACTTGGATGACATAGACCTACAATCACAGTTCTAATATGATTAGCAATCCTTAGAATTTAATCTTTTAATCAGTTTAATAGGATTAATTTGACTAATAAAAGGTTAAAGTGTAGCAAATCTATCTATAAGGGACATTTTGAGCTGTGATGAAGGTTGTCTAAACATCTCTCGCAGCGAATCTATAATCTTGCATGTAGTGACTATGGATTCATGCTTCTTTGCCAAAACTTCAAACAAGCTAGGAAGAATATACGCTCGAGCCTTCTCATTTGCCTTTACTTATCTCTCATATGCATCCCGAACATTTTGAGCTGCATTTTGAGTTGGGGCTTGAGGACACTCCTCAAGTAGGACAAATCTTAGGTCATCGGTGATTAGCATAATATTGATTATGTTTTTCCAATTTGTGTAGTTATCATCAGTTAACTTATTAGCACTTAAAAGGTTGTTTGTAGCGCTAGTCATATTTGAAGTTTGTTGAAACCATACATATTATTTATATTAGTTATACGTATTAACCATTAAAAAACCAATCAATTTTAGCAAAATTCTAATGTACCTTATGTGACATCAAATTGGCAATGATGCTTTAGTGAGTTGGGATAAAAGCCACCCTAAGGTGGACAGTCAACCCTTCATTGTATGGAGACATTCTTAACCAATCATTACACCATAATAACTCTTATTTATATAATTACTAGTCACTATTGTTCGGTCAAGAAATCATTAACTTGCTTAAAAATTTATTGTAAGTGTGACCCTTCATTTTAGACTCTAGAGCTCTGCCTCAATGAGCCAACTGTAGGAAAAAATCGTTTGGGACAAAAACTAAAGCAATCCTATCCATTACTGAAGTTTGAGTAAAATTTTATGCAACCTTCCTTAGGGGGACACAAGAAAATGCTTCCACGAGGCCAAACATGAAACCTTACTGCAAATTAATGAAGGAGACCGTGGGATGTGTTGACACACATCCTTATCCCACTTGCTATAAATACTTTCTTAATTCACCTTGATATTGATCTATGCAAATACCTTCTTTAGGGGGACATAAGCAAATGGTGCCACGAGGCCGAGCATAGATCTCACGATGTGAACTTTTAGGGAGAACATGAAAGAAAATTGACATATCATATACACACTTTCCTTCTACTAAGTGTTTTAAGCCTAGGGTTCGTTACTTAAGTAAATCTGGCTAACAATTTATCTAAGTGTATTGTTAAATTGACATAGTATAACTCTTATATTGGATAGTTTAAAAATATATGATTTTATTCATTAAACACTTTAATAAACTAAATCATTTATTGCATGCTTATAAAATATTTGTCTAATTTACCTACTAGGTCGATTCCTGGGTAAGGGTGTTCCGTTTTTGTCAGTTTAAATACTCAAGCCTTAGACAAAACCTTTCTTAGGCAAAGGTCATTTATGGACAATTATTTTATAAATGTAATCTTTTATTATTTTCAATTTAATCCTACTAAAAAGAAAATAAAAAATCAACCTATTTCTAATCATATTAGAAATCTTTTAATATAGGTCTAGGTAAAATCAATTTTAAACCATTTAAATTAATTTAAACCTATGTTTGCATGCAACGCTTGATTATAGATTTTAATTCTAATCATCAAACTTATACCATTTATAAATTAATGAAATAATTAATATAACACTTATATTATAAACTAATGAACATATCCATCATGCAAACTATGTAATATAACTTTTATACTATAGTATGATGCATGGACATGTTAAATATGCATGCATCATATAATATAACATTTAAATTCAATATGATGCATGTGCATGCTTATTAAATCATGCAACTATATAATATAACAATTATATTAAATATGATGCATGATAAAATGTTTATCCTATGGTGGGACTTTAAAATATATGACATGCATTATGCAATATACAATAATTAATCATACATCACATGTAAAATTAATTAAATAGTAAAATTGGACAAAAATTTGGCACTCCTCAAAATTAATTAATCAATATAACATTTATATCAATTTAATTAATTAAAAAATAAAAAATCCAAAAAATTACAAGTAAAAATTGCTCCAAGCTTCAAAACTGCCTCGAACGCACGATGTCTAAACTGCTGCACGTTCAGGTCATCCATTTGGAGCGTAATAATGCTACTGCCGAGCGTAACTACGTTGGGTTGCAATGCTGTCGTAGCGTAATACTATGATCCATGCAGCATTGCTACGCTTGACCTTACAGTCGCAATTTTGTTTCCGAGCATAGCTACGTTGGGCTTTCTATATTGTAGTGTAAAGCACAGTGTCACAATGTTATGTCTTACACTCCAACATAGAGTGCAAGTCTCTGCTTCAATATTTGTCCATTCTTGCTCCAAAAAGCTCCGAATTCAAGCCTCCTTTATGGAAAACTCTTCACGATGAACGACATGGACTTACAAACTCAATAGCAATAATTTAAATGCATAGAACAATGAGCCCTAACAACTTTAAACGATTCAAAGTTGTAAATCTAAGTGTCAAAAATTTTTAAAACATCCAATTTGCAAACCACAATCATAATGTAGTATAAAAACCCACCATTTCGCTGATTTTAATTTCCAAAAAAAAAAAAAAAAAAAATCAGAGATACGATTTGGCTTGATACCAATTGAAGGAATCAAATTTTCGATGTAGAAGTGATTGATCGTCTTTGTGTCAGTGAATTTTTTTTTAGAACAAAACTTTAAAACAAAGAAAACAAAATATTGAGAGGATAAACAATAACTTGGCCTAAGCATGTTTTCTAATTAAATTGCTGATAGGAAAGGGAAGAGTATACATACCATTGAATAAAACCTATTTCACGTATTCTTCTCCCGATGCTCACGAATAGTGAACTTCTGTTCCTCATGAACACAACATTGTCACAAGATCTCTTGAACACCACCACAAGTAACTTCCTTGCTATTCTCAAGGTGAGAATCAAGACAGAGTTGTGGGATTATCTTGTTAATTTTGGTAAGGGAGAAAGGGACTCTTTTGAGAGAGATGTACTCTTAGCACTGTAAAACATGTTGCATCCATGGATTTGACCATTACAAGTAAGTCAATCCTTCAAGAGTTGTTCATAATTACAGTTGGATGATATCGTTTTACCTCTATAATTACATCTTACTCCTTAAGTACCACTGGTCCCTTTAATGAACATTCTGTTTATCGTCCTACCATAAACCAAGTCCGTCTCAAGTTAATGAGAGGGGGGACACCCTTTGTTCAAGACTCCGAATCAGAACTTGAGGGAATTACTCATCTACTTACCCTAAAGGCGGGAAAAAGTGAATTTATCTTATGTAATTATGTTCCTAATTCCCTATTCGGTCTCATCCCTCCCTCTCGAGCCAATTAAAGAGAGGGGCCCCATTCTTTAAGACTCAAAGACAACACTTAATGGAACAAATCTTCTACTTATTCTAAAGTCGAGAAGGAGAGAATTCATGGGTTGCTAACTGAGTTTTTTAAAAACTCACCCTTTCCACTTATTGTTTTTTAGGTAACAATGATGGTGAGCGAGGCAAGAGACGAACTGCTGCTAGTTCAGCCATGGGATCATATCATAAAGAGCTTTTACTTTATTTGCGTTTTGAAAACTTTTTAGCAACTAACTTCTAGGGCTAGCCTTGTCATTCTTTCCTAGGTTGAAAAAATTGTTGGTTTTTATTTGAGATATAGTTGTGTTTATTTTAAACTTTTAATGGGATCTCAAAAATAAAAACATTGTTCGTGATTAATCTTTAAATTTGTTTGATATCTTTCTCTTGAATCACTGATTTTACCATTTAAACAAAATTTCATTTTTGCATGAATGAGTAACACTTGTGGTATTTTTTTTCTTGGAAAAGTCGGATCGTTACATTTTGAGAGTGAAAGTATCACTTCGACACTTTTTAGATTGGGTATGAGAGGGAAAAGTTGCACTTTAGACATTTTAAAGTTGTTTTGAGAATTGAAATGCCACTTACACACTTTTTGGAAACGGAAACTTTTTATGTTGGTTTTGACATTGAAAGTCACACGTAGGCATTTTTAAATTGTTTTGAGAATCTTAGAAGGTTGAATTTTATCCATTCTATTTGAAGATAAAAAGGGATTAGATTAAACTAAAAAATATATTTTCAAGAGATTATATTGAAGGAGTTGCTTAATTTATGGAAGTTGCAAAGAGTCATGTAAATGATGTGGGAAAACCCAGATGTCTGTGTAAGAATTGTAAAAATTCAATGACACAATCATTGAATAAAGTACAATGACATTTATTTACATATGAAATTTCTCCTTTATATAGTCATGAGTTTATCATAGAGAAGCAACAAACTTAGCTCGATTTGAAAAGGTGGTACTTCTTTAGTTGGTGATGGATTAAGTAGAAAGTCTAATGCAAATGATGAGAGCGGTGACATTTTTGGTATTTTAACTGATTTGCAAGGGCCAATGATAACAAGGAAAGAAAATGTTGATGACGAAGAGGATTTTGAGGATCAAATTCCAGAGAATGTCAATGGTGCCCCGGATTTCCTCATTAAATTTTTGGCATTTCTTTTATGCATTTTTTTAAAAAAATTAAGTTTAAAATGTAAGAGTTGAATTATATATCTATTGTTGAATATGCAGACATTTTTTGAGTTGATGGATGGATGAAGCATCTATTTTTAGGAGTTGATGGATGAAGCATATAACCAATGGTGCCCAGGATTTCCTCATTAAATTTTTTGGCGTTTCTTTTATGCATTTTTTTATAAAAAAAAGTAAGTTTAAAATGTAAAAGTTGAATTATACATCTATCGTTGAATATGCAGACATTTTTTGAGTTTGACTCAACAAAGATGGTTGTAAAGAAGTACTTGGAACAAGAAATGCAGTTAAATCTTAAGGAATATTGTTGAAGCTTGTGCCAATCCACCGAAAAGGCTAACGAATCCAGCAGATTGGAGTATTATGTGTGATAGAAAGGAGTTGAATGTATGGATTGTATGTTTTTCTTAATCCAACCTATAGTTTGACATGAATTTGGTGTACTAATTCTCATAACTACTTTTATTAGAAAAAACAATGACAAACACAAGAAGTCACTCCGCTCTCCTTTTCAACCATGTAACTGGGGCGAAGTCATTAATCCAAGTTCAATATGAATTGGTAAAGTGTTTTGTACCATCATCTCATATTTTTGTACCATCATCGTGAAAAGGAAGGATAGATCAATGATAAGGCATGAAATGCATACGTAAGTTTTATTATCATGGCTAGGTAAATTCATGTGTTATTTAATACATTTAATCTAACTAGATCTTTCATATAGTTGGAAATGCAACAAATTATTAAAGTATCAATTCAAGATGGTGTTCAGACAATCTTTAGTGTAGAGGTGTGTAGAATTGTATTGGGTCGTCGATCTGGTCACACTAAAGACCTTGGTTGGGACCCAAAATGTGAAGCATCATAAACTAATAATGTATCTTCCGCACGTGAGAAAGAGGAGATAACAAAGATGAAGGATAAATTTACTCATGTGAAGGAAAAATACGAGAATATGGTAGAATAAAATGAGAACTTAATTAGTGAACTTTTATAATGAGAAGGTAGATGGCCCGACATTAAAAAATTGTTGGGAGAAGGATGGGGAAGGGATGCACCTTTAAATACTTATGTCTTAAAATTAAAGTTAAAAATCTGTTCATGCATACATGTAGTGACTATCCTATAGTTATGGTAGACAATCATGCATATAGTACCTTTATTATATGCTTGAATTGTAATATGTTGAGGTTATCCTACACTTATGATAGCTAATCATGCATATAGTGCATTTATTATATACTTTAGTTGTAATATGTTGTGACTATCCTGTAGTTACAATAGTCAATTCATGCATATAGTGCATTTTTTTTTATAGGTTTTGGGGTGGGTATAGAACTTTTGAGAATTGAGTCATGAGATTAGATCCATCTTACTTTTTAAAGTACATTTGGGCATTTTTAAATAATATTTGGAAAGTTTCTTGGTTTTGGGGGGTGGGTAGAGAAAGGAAGATGTTTGAACCGTATTTTTGGAAGACATCCACTTAATATGCAAGTTTAAGATTTTTTTCATAAGTTTTAGGGTGGGTATAGAGTACAGAAGACATGAAAATCATGGAATTAGGTCCCGCGGAAGCGTTGGATCGCGGATCGCGGTGCAATTTTCAAAATCGATTTTATAGAAAAAAAAAAGCGAACTATTCATAAAAGCAGAGGATAAACATAAATATTAAGCATGCTATAGCAAGAGAAAGAGAAGGGAAAAAAGATCTCACCTTTTTCGAATACCGATCTTCACGATTTCCTCTCGCTTTTCTCATGAATGCATCTTCAACAAACAAGGACACCACCATATGAGTTACCTTGTTATTCTCATGGATTTCAATGAGTAGAAGTGTAGTCTCTAGCACTTGGAAGAGGAAGAGGTAGAGAGACTTTGTTGAGAGAGTTTCATGTGGAGGCTAGGATTTTTCATTAAAAAAAATTCTTGCCCTAAATAGACTATAAAGATGTATTTATATGGAGAAGGGTTAACCCCTTCTCCAAGTTTTTCCTTTTCTACCTTTAAAGCTAATTAATGAAATAACAATTATTCGATTAATTGGCATACTAATCAAATAACTATATATTAAATCATATTTAATATAGTGTAACTTAATTAAAATAAATATCACATATTTATATTAGTCACCATTCTCCATCATTTGTTAATTAATTAATCAATTAATATATAAATTAAATAACTATATTAAATCATATTTAATATAGGGTTAATTACTTAACATATAAATATCGCATATTTATATGCATAACATATAACTAATCAACAGTTAGTCGACCCTTCACAAATCGCTCATAACTATAGCTAGGTCAAATTACCATTTTTACCACTGTAGTTACATCTAACTTCTTATGTATCACTTATTCTTCTAATGAACAAATAGTTTATAGTCGAACTATAAATTGACATCTCTTAGGTCAGTGAGAGGTTGAGGCCTCATTGTTCAAGGCTAAGAATTAGCTATTAAAGGAGTAATTTATATACTTTTCCTAAGGTCGAGAAGAAGTGAATTCCATCTTGTGTAGTTGTGTTCCTGGCTCCCTACTCGGACAAAGCCCCAAAATGATTGGCATGTTGAGTCGGCTACCATAGACACTCTCACGAATACAAATCAAATGATTGTCCTCATAAATAGGAGTTTACAATTCACTCACGATTAAGGTCAAGTCACCTATGGTCATCCTAGTGAAATGTAAGTCTCTTCCAGTAACGGTGTAATATAGAGAGACTATTCATTTCGTGGTCCAGTCTTATACAAACTTTTCGTCAAGATTAGATCATTTGTAGCACTTTATAAGAATTGTAACAACTACAAAGCGGGTCGTATTTGTAGTGTCATCAGGATAAGGTACCCAACCCTATTCATCTACTCCAGACCATTTAGGTTATTACTTAAACATGATCCACCTATATGTCAACCACATACATTTTTTAAATTTCATAAAATAATCTTATATCTTAGTTTATTGGATTAAAATAATGCAGCCTAAATGTTAATTAAATACCTCTTATTTTATAAAATTTGTTTTACAAACTACAAGGTATATGAGATTTAGGACACCAAATCCAACAATATGCACGTTTAAGATTTGTTCATAAGTTTTGGGGTAGGTATAGAGTATAGAAGACTTGAAAATAATGGAATTAGGTCTATCTTAGTTTGTAAAATATACTTGGTGCTTTTTAAAGATTTTTTGGAAACTTTGTTGGTTTTGGGGCGAGTAGAGAGATGAACATGTCTAAATCTTATTGTTTGGAAGGCATGCACTTAATATGCCGTTTAGGATTTGTTTATAAGTTTTGAGGTAGGTATAGAACTTATAAGACTTGAAAGTCATGGAATTAGGTTCGTCTTAGTTTTTAAAGTACACTTGGGTGTTTTTTAAAGAATTTTTGGAAACGTTGTTGGTTTTGGGGGTGAGTAGAGAGATGAACATATTTGAATCATGTTGTTTAGAAGGCATGCACTTAATATGCATGTTTAGGATTTGTTTATAAATTTTTGGGAGGGTATAGAACTTATAAGACTTGAAAAGTATGAAACTAGGTCCATTATAGTTTTTAAAAGCACACTTGGGCACTTTTTAAAGAATTTTGGAAACTTTGTTGGTTTTGGGGTTGGATAGAGAGACGAACATGTTTGAACCGTGTCGCTTGGAAGACATGCACTTAATATGCATGTTTAATATTTGTTTATAAGTGTTCGGTTGGGTATAAGGTATAAAAGACTTAAAAGCCAAGGAATTAGGTCCATCTTAGTTTTTAAAGTATACTTGGACATTTTTTAAAGAATCTTTGGAAACTTTGTTGGTTTTGGAGGACAAGTAGAGAGACTGACTAAAGGCGAGCTACTTTTTAGAATTCTCTAACCATGTTGGCTCCCTGCCCCATGAATCAAGGTAGGCAGTAGAACATTTTATAACCTTGTTGTTGGGAGGACATGCACTTTAATATGCACATTTAGGATACTTTTTATAGGTTTGGGGTGGGTATAGAACATCTTAATTTTTAAAGTATACTTGGGCATTTTAAAGAATTTTTGGAAACTTTGGATCACACCCTGCCCCATATTACCCTACATAAACCTAGGATGGGTTGCGATGACAAAAGATCCCGAGCGTGCAGTGGAGTCTACTGACTTGCTTGAACTTGAATTAAATACCTTGTTTACCTACATGTCGCAACAAATTGATGTATCAGGTGACAACTTCTGATCTATTAATCCCTATTGAAACTCAAAAGCAACCTGATGGAGGAAAACATTTTGAAAAGGTTGAGTTAAAGATGTCTAGTGAGTGGTGAAATTTTATCGAAAAATAACTTGAGGATACACCAAGCAAGCTCCAGATGCATAGCAGAGCAAATGTGGTCATACTACTCACTAAGCTAGCTCAAAGAAAATAGCAGAGCAAACATGGTCATATATGCACGCAGAGCAGCCCTGAAAAAACACCCCGATACACGGTCCAAAGCTTATATGTGTACTTGTAGGTCCAAAAGACCTCAGTATATCATGACTACACTATGGAAACACATCGACGTCAATGCAGTGGGAAATCTCCATGGGTACAATGATCTAGTGATTTGAAAACCACTTTCAATACATAAAACTTGCCACATTTGAAAATCATATTTTCACATATATCATAAAATCATTCTAAAATCATAATATTGCTTTCGAACGATAGTTCATAAATTCAGAAATTCACTTGAAACATATTTTCTCTAAAATATTAAAAACATAAAATCATGCTAAAAATATGACTTTGCTTGACATTTTTTGTAATTATTTTCTAAAATCTCAACATACGTTTCTAAAATAATTCGTAAATATAATATCATGAAACTCATAAATGTTTTCTGAAAATCATGTGGTAATTAAGGTAAATCACATATATAATCATAGATTACATTAAAGCTCATAATATTTAGCTAAATAAGAAAATATTTGTAAAATAACCCATTCACATTACTCTTGGAGTTCTGGGTCGTACACTTATTCTTATCTCTAGTTGGGCAATAAAATGTGGTAGGTGTTCGAAAAGGTTCGAACTTGCAGATCTTAGCCTCACACACAATGGGTATTCCAATCTTAAGCTCAGTTGAGGCACGAGCCATAAGGAATGAAGCGATTCGAGGTCCTTAAAGTGTGACCCTCATGTTTTGTGAAAGAAAATAAATGTGGGAGACTTTTTTCATCCAAGTCTACTCATCCAATTTTTTAATATTTGTTAATACTTAATCAATTTAATTCATTTATTTAATATATTATTATTTTGACTTCCCCATACCAAAAACCCACTATTTTCATCTTCTTCAATGTTGATATTTCTTTTACTTCAAAGCATAATCTTCTAATTTGCTTTTATCACTCCAAGTACTTATTTTCCTAAAATCCTCTTCAATGTTAATAAATTCCACTTAATTAATTTCACAAAAAGAAAAAAAACTTCTCTCTACTAAAACCAACCATCACCCTTAAATTAATAGAGTAAATTCCTTTTTTAACTCTCATTTGAATTCTTAAAAGAGGACGGTATAAGAGTCCTTACACTTTGTTGGTTTTGGGTAGAGAGACAGACATGTTTGAACCTTGTTGTTTGGAGAACATATACTTTGATATACACGTTTAGGACACTTTTTATTAGGTTTTGGGTGGGTATAGAACTTATGAGAATTGAAAGTCATGGAATTAGGCCCATACTAAGTTTTAAAGTACATTTGGGCGTTGTTTAAAGAATTTTTGGAAACTTTGTTGTTTTGGGTCAAATAAAGAGATGAACATATATTTAAACCATGTTGTTTGGAAGACATGCACTTAATATGCACATTTAGGACACTTTTTATAGGTTTTGGGTAGATATAGAACTTATGGGACTTAAAAGTCATTTAATTAGGTCTACTTTAGGATTTAAAGTACACGTGTGTATTTCCTAAAGATTTATTTGGAAACCTTGTTGGTTTTGGGAGCCGAGTAGGGAGACCAATATGTTTGAACTTTATTTTTTGGGAGTTAATGCATCTTAATACGCACATTTATGACACTTTTTATAGGTTTCATGTTGGGTATTATAGGGGATTTGAAAATCATGCAATTACGGGTTTGCTTTATTAATTTTGATGCATAATTCATTTCAAAAATTAAGATTGCTTATTTTTATATCTTTTTAGTTCTCTATGTTTTGAAGACCTGGAATATACAACAGTTTTTTGTTGATGACGAAGAGGATTATGAGGACCAAGCCAAAAATGCTTATTGAACTTAAAATATTTTTTGTTCTTATTTATAATGGTTAAGGCATTAAGTTTTGGTATATTTATTTTTATAATATTGAATTTTTTTGTTAAATTTTGAATATATTTTGTTACATAAAATCAAATAATTGTTGAAAAAATATCGATCTTTCGAAGTATATAAATGTAAGCAAAAATAAGTGAACAAATTCCTATCGGCGCCTATTTGCGTTCCTAGAAATATTTATGGTCACACTTCATACATGGGCAAAAATGAAACTTCTATCCATGTTTACTTTTTTCGTGGGCATAATCACTTCTTTGCCGATGTATTATTTGTGAGCAGAAAGTAATATCTGCCCATGAAGGAAATTACGTGGGTGTAGAAGACTCCCTGCTAATGCATCATGCGTTGGAATAAGGGTATTTTAATTTTTGCACACAAGTTGTTTTCATTGGCAAAACAAGCTTTCTAACAATTACAGTTCATGGGCAAAAATGCATTGTTTATTTTCATCGACAAACTGTCTACGCACAACCAAAAGCGTTGGCCAAAACTCTGTCGATGAATTTGTGCCCACGCTTTTTGGCCACACTTTTTAGGTTGTTAAGTGGAGTCTCTTCGCCAAAAAATTCTTTTGATTGTAAAAAATTGTAAGGGAAAAAAGAGAAAAAAATTCTCCCACTATTGTGTAACAATCCGACTTTTCTACATTTACCTACCAGACAATACTACATGCATGCATAAACCTCGAATAAACATTTTACAATGTGAATCAAAAGTCAAGGAATTAGGCCCATCTTAGTTTTTATAGTATACTCGGGAACTTTTTAAATAATTTTTGGAAACTTTAGGTCACATCCCGCCCCATATTACCCTACTTACACCTAGGATGGGTTGCGATGACAAAAGACCCCAAGCGTGCAGTGGAGTCTACTGACTTGCCTTGAACTTGAATTAAATACCTTGTTTACCTACATGTCGCAACAAATTGATGAGTCAGGTGAAAACTTCTGATCTGCTAATCCCTACTGAAACTCAAAAGCAACCTGGTGGGGAAAACATTTTGAAAAGGTTGAGTTAAAGATGTTGGGATTGGTGTCCTAATTCTCCCGGAGTCTCGTTGTTTTATAAAGATACACATTGTTTAATGAATAAAATTAGTGTTATTTAATTCTGGCATTTATTCATATCCAATAAACAATGCTCTTTGGTTATCTTATGTGAACTTAAGCATGTATATGTGATATACAAGTGGATCATGCATTAAGTGATAACCTAAATAGGTTTGTAGTATAAGGATTAAGGTGGGATACCTGATCCTGGTAACACTACGGATACGACCCTCTTTGTAGAAGTTTGCAAGTGTTGTAAACTACTACAGATGGTAGATCCTGACCATTCATATGGAGACGTGCGAGTGGGGGTGTCCTATACAAAGAGTTTGTATAAGACCTAGACCACGAGATTACTAGACTCTGTATATAACGCTATTGATACTAGAGACTTACATCTCACCTAAATGACCATAGGTGACACGACCTTAATCCTGAGTGTTTTGGGAACTCCTACTTTTTAGGGCAGTCTTTTGATTAGTATGGGTGAGAGTGGCCTGATTGCCAACTCAACGTGCCTACCTTTTTGGGGACTTGTCTGATCTGGGAGCTGGGAACTCAATCCACAAGATGGAATTCACTTCTTTCCCGAAGCAGAGATAAGTAGAGAGATTGCTCCCTTAAGGGCTGATTCCAGGGTTTGAACATAGTGTCCACAACTTCTCTTTGGAAGAGAAGACTCAGTCATAGTAGAACTATGACTTATGTTCATTAGAGGGATTAGTGGTACTTAAGTAGACAGGTGTAACTATAGGGGCATAACGGTTATTGGCCCAGCTGTACATACGAGCGATCTGTGAAAGGTTATCGCACTGCTCATTGGTTAAGATGAACACATAATATATCTGTGATAAGGAGAGTTCAATTGTCAGTCTTTAGTGGAGTGTTTGGTAGTTAACGAATAGTAGATCCGTGACTAAAGAGTTTAGTCAGTTATTTACGTACCGTTGGAGCTTCGAGCTATAGGTCCATGAGGTCCCCTTGGTAGCTCAATGGATTCAGTTGAGGATAAATTCTTGGTGTTGATTTGTAATGTTCAAATTGACAAGATGTATTTTGATTATATATGATATAATCGGTTTGATGTATGAGATACATCTAGTGGATGATTGATGTAAATGAGATTTACATTAAGTACCATGGAATAGAAAAAGAACTATGGTTTATATGTTTCATGAGATGAAATATTAAAACTATAGGTTATAAATATAGTATAATAAGTTGCTTATCGTTTATATTTATAATAATATTAATTATTGGATTATTAATTTTTTCTTTAATAACCAAATGAGTGGGTGATTATTGGATTCATGGTAACCGTGAGTTTAAAAGAAAAATGGTTTCCTAATTTTAGTATGAATTATAAACGTTAAAAAGTTTACGTAAATTTTTTTTTTGAGTTTTCTCACTCGCGCAAAAGAAACTCACGTAGTTGTCAAGTAAATACGGATTTACTAAATGACGGTTGGACGAGCTAAACGATCGTGTAGTAGCGAGCTAAACGATCGTGCAGTATTTACCAAACGATCACATAGTTTTGCTAGATGATTGCTTGCCTAAAATAAACAATCGTGTAGTGTCTGTAGGTGACAGACCGTGCAAAATGATGAGCTAAACGATCACATATCTTTTCCTAGGTGATCGCATAGTTTTATCTAAACGAATTGGCATCGACCTATACGCTCGGTCTCCGCCATCTCCCATTTGCCCACTCGAGTACACGATTGGTGTTTCCTCCTTCGTCTGCCTCATACCAAGTCCGAACAGAACTCACCCTCTGGATTCTCACATCGAGAATACCAAGGTAGCCTTGTTGGTGGTGTCAGACTAACTCGATACTATCGAGGTTTTCTAGAGGCCGTTCGTGCTGTTAAAGAGGAGTTTTGTGATCGAGGCGATCGCTGAGGGCGAGCACGGTGTTCGTGCTGTTGCTGAAGAGTTCATGGCCGAGGCGATCAATCGTGTAGATCGAGCGTTCGAAGTTGTTGTTGGTTGAGTGGTCGTGCGCAACGGAGCGTGGAGACTCATCTACAATTGTTCGTATAGTTTTTCCCTTTGTGTATTTGAGTTTTTTCATGCTGTAATTTCTATATGAATTGTATAACCGTTTGTTTGAAGTCGACTGTAAATATTATGTTCATTCATGATTGTGATTTGAAATTATTTTTCTTCCGCTGCTCATGGAAATCGCGAATCCGATTTCCTTCAAAAGATGCCCAATGAGTGGTAAATTTTTATAGGAAAATAACTTAAGGAAATCATAATCATACCAAATAAAAATACAAGTTTTGTAAATTGATTTAAAAGCTGATCGTAAAAACATTCTTGCAATCATAAGTATAATTATAAATCGATGTAAAACACGAGTAATTCAAAATTTGAGAATTACGCATGAATCAAATCTTGAGCATTCTCTTGCAAACGTGAATATGAACTTGTAAAAACCTTCACCAAACCTATACCCGAACCTAGTCATACTATATACAGAGGAACTCAACGTATATAGTTGAAAAACATGGTCATATCATATACCAAGCAAGCTCCAGATGCATAGCAGAGCAAATATTGTCATATTACTCACTGAGCCAGCTCAAAGAAAATAGAAGAGCAAACATAGTCATACGTGCACGTAGAGCAACCCCCAAAAAGAAAAACACCCTGATACATGTCCAAAGCCTATGTGTGTGCTAGTGGGTCCCAAAGACCTCAGTATATCATGACTACACTACGGAAATACATCGACGTCAATACAGTGGGAAATCACTATGGGTACAATGATCTAGTGATTTGAAAACCACTTTCAATATATAAAACTTGCCACCTCTAAAAAACATATTTTCACATATATCGTAAAATCATTCTAAAATCATAATCTTGTTTTCGAACGACAGTTCATAAATTCAGAAATTCACTTGAAACATATTTTCTCTAAAATATTAAAAACATAAAATCATGCTAAAAACATGACTTTACTTCATTTTTTGTAATTATTTTCTAAAATCTCAACATACATTTCTAAAATCATTCGAAAATATAATATCATGAAATTCATAAATGTTTTCTGAAAATTATGTGGTAATTAATGTAAATCACATATATAATCATAGATTACATTAAAGCTCATAATATTTAGCTAAATAAGAAAATATTTGTAAAATAAATCATTCACATTACTCTTAGAGTTTTGGGTCGTACACTTATTCCTATCTCTAGTTGGGCAATAAAATGTGGTAGGTGTTCGAAAAGGTTCGAACTTGCAGATCTTAGCCTCACACACAATGGATATTCCAATCTTAAGCTCAGTTGAGGCGCGGACCACAAGGAATGAAGCGATTCGAGGTCCTTAAAGTGTGACCCTCATGTTTTGTCAAAGAAAATAAATGTGGGAGACTTCTTTTCATCGAAGTCTACTCATCCAATTTTTTAATATTTGTTAATACTTAATCAATTTAATTCATTTATTTAATATATTATTATTTTGACTTCCCCATACCAAAAACCCACTATTTTCATCTTCTTCAATGTTGATATTTCTTTTACTTCAAAGTATAATCTTCTAATTTGCTTTTATCACTCCAAGTACTTATTTTCCTAAAATCCTCTCTAATGTTAATAAAATCCACTTAATTAATTTTACCCATAAAAAGAAAAAACCTTTACTCTTCTAAAACTAACCAACACCCTTAAATTAATAGATTAAATTCCCTTTTAACTCTAATTTGAATTCTTAAAAGAGGACGGTATAAGAGTCTTTACATTTTGTTGGTTTTGGATAGAGAGAGACATGTATGAACCTTATTATTTGGAGAATATATACTTTAATATGCACATTTAGGACACTTTTTGTTAGGTTTCGGGTGGGTATAGAACTTATGAGAATTGAAAGTCATGGAATTAGGCCCATACTAGGTTTTAAAGTACATTTGGGCACTGTTAAAAGAATTTTTGGAAACTTTATTATTTTGGGGCAGATAAGGAGATGAACATATATTTAAACCGTGTTGTTTGGATGACATGCACTTAATATGCACATTTAGGACACTTTTTATAGGTTTTGGGTGGATATAGAACTTATGGGACTTGAAAGTCATTTAATTAGGTCTACTTTAGGATTTAAAGTACACGTGTGCATTTCCTAAAGATTTTTTTGGAAACCTTGTTGGTTTTGGGGCCGAGTAGGAAGACCAACATGTTTGAACTTTATTTTTTGGGAGTTAATGCATCTTAATACGCACATTTATGACACTTTTTATAGGTTTCAAGTTGGGTATTATAGGGGATTTGAAAATCATGCAATTACGGGTTTGCTTTATTAATTTTGATGCATAACTCATTTCAAAAATTAAGATTGCTTATTTTTATATTTTTTCAAGTCTCTATGTTTTGAAGACCTGGAATATACAACAATTTTTTTTAAGACCAAGCCAAAAATGCTTATTGAACTTTAAATATTTTTTGTTCTTATTTATAATGGTTATGGCATTAAGTTTTGGTATATTTCCTTTTATAATATTGAATTTTTTTGTTAAATTTTGAATATATTTTGTTACATAAAAATCAAATAATTTTTGGAAAAATATCGATCTTTCGAAGTATATAAATGTAGGCAAAAAAAGTGAACAAATTCCTGTCGTCGCCTATTTGCGTTGCTAGAAATATTTATGGTCACGCTTCATACTTGGGCAGAAATGAAACTTCTATCCACATTTGGACATAATCACTTCTTTGCCGATTTGTTATTTGTGGGCAGAAAGTAATATCTGCCCACGAAGGCAATTGCGTGGGCGTAGAAGATTCTGTGCTGATGCATCATGCGTTGGAATAAGGGTATTTTAATTGTTGCACACAGGTTGTTTTCATTGGCAAAACAAGCTTTCTAACAATTACAGTTCATGGGAAAAAAATGCATTGCTTATTTTCATCGACAAAACTGTCTACGCACAACAAAAAGCGTTGGCAAAAACTCTGCCAACGAACTTGTGCCCACGCTTTTTTGCCACATGTTTTAGGTTGTTAAGTGGAGTCTCTTCGTCAAATTTTTTTTTTGATTGTAATAAATTGAAAGGGAAAAAAGAGAAAAAAAATTCTCCCACTATTGTGTAACAACCCGACTTTTCTACATTTACCTACTAGACAATACTACATGCATGCATAACCTCGAATAAATATTTTACAATGTGAAGCATGCAGTTATGGGTCTTGGGTCTTTAGTGGAATGACCCATAGTTAATGAATGTTGATTAATGTAATTAAAGAGTTTAGTTAATTAATCTCGGATCATTAAAACTTCTAATATGTTTGTCCATTGGGTCTCCTGCTAGCTCACTAGCTAAGAGTAAGACAAGGATCAAATTGTTTTGGAAGAATTTGAATCATTCAAATTAAATAAAGGAATGTGCATGAATTATATAAGATACAATCAATATAATATATATAGATACATTATAATATAAAGTCAACTTTGAATGAGATTTAAAATTAAACTATAATAATATTGAGAGTTTAATTTATTTGGATAAGATTCAAATAATAAATTAATATAAATAAGTTTCGTATTAAAAATATAGGTTATAAGAGAGAAGTAGATTCGAATATGATTCAAATGTGATATAAATAAATATGAGATATTTAATTAAAATAGATTAATTAATATAATTTATATTTGGTATATCATTTGACAAATTAATACAATTAACATATACCATCAATTTTAGATTTTAACTAATCGNGTATATAATTATTATTAATTATTTTCAAGGGGAAAAAAAACACCCTTGAAACGTAGGGGAGTGATGGGAGTGGGAAGTTACAGTATCCAAGTTTGAGAAAAGGAAAAGAACAAACTGTGTTTGATTTCTCTCTCTGCACTCACTTTCTCTCACAAAGAAGAAAAAAGGGAATTCTCGTAAAAAAAAAAAAAATGTTTTACAGAGAACTTCAACTTTCTTCTAAAAAAAACCATTTCCTTTCCAAAAGAGGTTCCCACACAATCAATATCCTTGAAGAGAATAGCGAGAAAGACCATTTGATGGTGTGCAACTTGTTGATTGGAGTTACTATTTGTCAAGAAGAATTGGAGAAGAAAGGAATTTGAAGAACGTCTTCAAAGGTAAATTTTTTTTCCTCTGTATTATAGAAAAAAATGCATGCTTAAGTTTATATATATTTTTTCTATGGTTTTGAATTTTCCAATTAAAATTAAGAGCAATTGGGATTCAATCCCTTCAATATTTAATTCAATACTAGGGCTGTTTTTAAATATAAAAAAATAAATCAAAAATATTTATAAAATTTAGTAAAATTTTATAACTATTAATGATAGATGCTATCATGACTATTAATAGTTCTAAAATTTTGCTATATCTTGTAAATATTTTCAACAATTTTACCATTTGAAATAATTTTCCTAAATACTACTATATTTATGATGGAACACAAGACATATGCAACGGAATAAGGATCTAATTACACTATAATTGCTTTTAATCAAAAGGAAATTAGCATGCAAAATGAAGAAAAATACAGTAAATTAACTTACCTTTGAAGCTCCCTAAAACCGCTTTTTCTCGCTGAATCTCGATCCGAACTCTTCCGGACCACCACTAGAGTTGACCTACTATCCTCTGGACTCAAAATCAGGTTGTGGGACCCGATGGATGAAGAAAACCAAGAGAAAAAGAGATGGAAAAGAAATGGAATTTCTTTTCGTTTGAGTTTTTTTTTTTTTTTTTCACAGCCCAATTTAGGAAAACAATTTTGGAAAAATGGCCAAAAGTTTTTAATCCATAATTAAAAGCCCAATTTATAAAAAAAAGCCGCATGAAACAAATCCATAAAAACCCAACACCTAGAATCCACTAGATGGCCTTAATGTCTCCACTATAAGCCAACACTTACCCCACTATTTTGTTAGTGAAATTATAGATATTTCCCCTAACTTTAGTCAAAGGGCAAAATAGTCATTTTGTTAGAGTCAAACTTTGACCAAAAAGTCAACATTTTGATTTTTTATGATTTTTCCCGTGTTGACTAATTTTGACCTCCCGAGCATGAATCTGCATTCATTTTCTCGAAATTCAAATCACATTTGAATATAAGGTCGGCCAAAGTTTGACTTTTCAAAGTCAAAAGTCAACTCTTTGACTTTTTACATCTTTGGCCATTTCCATATTTTCGAGCTTCTGAACATGAACGTATTCATATTCTTGATATTCAAATATTAAAGTTGTATCTCTAAACTGAAAAACCCGACCACTATATCACATATACTTGTCGGTTTCTCTCTCTTCACCTAATTCGAACAATTCGAATTATTCTATCATACTATTCTAAGTTTATTCCATATAAGCTAGTAGGGGAACCTAATGGACCTATAGATCATGGGCTCCAACGATCCCAAATTAGTTGGCTAAACTCTTTAGACGGAGCTAATCAACATTCGTTAACTAACGGGTCATTCCACTATAGTCCCGTAGTTGCACTCCCCTCACTATCGATATATTTGTGTCCATTTGATATAACCATGATTAGTAAGCTAATCCTTCACCGGTTGTTCGTAATCTCGGCTAGGTCATAAAAACTATTTTACCCCTGAGACTACATCTTATTCCTTAAGTTCCCCACTGATCCTCTAATGAACAATTCGTTTAAGGTATAACCTATAAACTGAATCCCTCTCGGGCCAAGGAGAGGGTGGGGCCCCTTGTTCAAGATCTGGATTCAGTACTAAAGGGAACAACCTATCTACTATCCCTATAATAGGAATGAATTCCATCTTGCACTATATGTTCCCAATTATCTTGATCTTACCCCTGAAATGGGAGGCTTATTGGGCCAACGATAATGAGCTGCCCTCACGATCTAAGGATAATTTCGAGTGAACAGGAGTTCATAATTAGCTCAGGATTAAGATTAAGTTACCTAGGTCATCAATTAACGAAATAGTCAGTTTTATACATAAAACGACATTTAGAACGTAAAAAGTGACCATTTCATGATTCAGTCTTATGCAAACTCATTGCATAAGATGCCTCCACTCACATATCTCTATATATCGTTTGTACTAACTACAAAGTGGGCCGCATCCATAGTGTCCCCAGAATAAGGCGCTCAACCTTATTCATATACTATAGATCATTTTGGCTATATATTTGAACTTGATCCACATTCATGTTACTACATAAAGTTCAAATTACATTAAATAGCCTCAGGACCTTAGTTTATTGGATTCAAGATTACAATTTCAATAACAAATTTATCAAAAAAAAATAGAATATGTTTATTAATTTACAAACTACGAGTTTTAGGACATAAAACCCAACAATTTAATTATATAAATTAAACTATATTAATTAATCACACATCTCTCTAACTTTTCACAAAAAGTAAGACCGTGCGAAATTTCCTTCCCCTCGTTAAAGACACAGAAGGTGTTCTGTGTGAGGATTTTTTTTTTTTTTTTTTGGAATCCTAACTTCACTCTCCCTCTCAAAATTTTAGAGAGAAGAAAATCCCTTTACATAAATTTTTTTCTCTCTCACAAGCTAGTTCTTTGCCAAGAGATATAGTAGGAAATGTCCATTGGAAGTGTCCAATTTCAGAGAAAAAGTTTTTAATTTACTAGACCTGAAATCAAAGAAGACATGGAAAAGATTTTGAAGGTCTTTAGAGGTAATTTTTTTTATTCTTGATTTTATACTTAACCTAACTATTTTGTATTATAATTTTGTATCTTTATCTTCCCAATTTCAAAATAAAAGTGATAAATCACTTCCGCTGTTGGATCCGATCTTTCCAATTGGTTTAAGTCAAAAGACTTCAGTAAAGGTAATAGCTACAGCTTTATATTCACCTTTAGTGGAAGTTCAAGACATAGTGAATTGTTTCTTATCTGCCCACAAAATTGGATTAGACCCCAAAAATACAACAAAACACAGTTGTTGAACGTCAATCATCACGGTCATCGGCCTCATCCGAGTCTAAAAAGGTAGTCAACTGAAAGGGATTAGCCAATGTTTTTCAAAATAGAAGACTAGAAGTAAAAGTACCACAAAGGTAATAAAGCATTCGTTCAACAGTTACTAAATGAGATGTATAAGGAGAATGCATATGTTGAGGTAATCTTCCCACGGAAAAGTCAATATCTGTTATGTTGAATGTGAGATAATGTAACACACTAATAATTGCTCTGTATGACTGGGCATCCTCTAAGGAACAAGAATCACCAATATCATTAGGAGAATGTAAAGCAATTGGAGTTGTACAAGGTTTGACATTTGACATGCCATATTTGGACAACAAACTCGAATATACTTCTATTGAGTAACATGAATACCCTTTGAAGTATGTTGAATCTCCAATCCAAGGAAGAATCGTAATTTCCAAGGTCCCTCATATCAAACCGATTGCGAAGCTGACGTATTAGTTCAATAATATATTTTGAATGATTTCCTGTTATTATTATATCATCAACATATAATAATAGATAAGTAACAGTTCCATCAGAAATCCAGACAAATAGTGAAGAATCAACCTGTGATGCAACAAAACCAAGAGTGATTAGATGGGAAGTAAAGCATCTGAACCACGCCCTGGAAACCAAGTCTATATAAAGACTTAAGTAACTTGCATACATAATGAAGATGAGGGTTTAACAAAACCTTAAAGTTACTGCATATACACCTCTTCTTGAAGTTCTCCATATAAAAATGCATGGTTAACATCCAATTGTCTAAGTTCCCATCCAAATTGAGCTGCCGATGACAAGATGATGCGTACAGTTGGCTTTTTAACCACAGGGCTAAAATTTTCTTCATAATCAACTCCTTCCTCCTGATGATATCCTTTAGCTATAAGCCTAGATTTGTGCCTAGCAATAGTGCCATGAAGATTACACTTCATTTTGTACACCTACTTACAGCCTATTGCACTTTTTCCAGGAGGTAGAGGTGTAAGAACCCAAGTATCTTGGTGAGCTAAGGTTGTACTCCTTAGACATTGCAGTTTGCCAAACTGGGATGGTATGGGCCTCAGTAAAGGAAGTTGGCTCACATTTAGAACTGTAGTAGGTGTAACTTGAGCAACAAATATCTTCTTAGAAATACCAGGCTTGCCACAAGTTTGCATAGTATGAATATTTTGTACCAAAGGAACAACATCAGTATGAGCATCATTAGTCACATTACCGACAATATTTGGAGCATCATTGTTAGTGTTCTCTGTAGATATAGCTGGTGCAAGAAAATTAGTATCAACTATGGGACTAGTATTAGTATCACTATTGGTGACCATCACATTATTATTATTGTCATCACCACTAGCTTCAATGTGATGAACAGGTGAAGTTAGACTAATAGATAGATTTGAAGTAGTAACACCTGATTGTGGCATTCGTGGATTTAAAGATTTCAAAAAAAGAGTATAAGGAAGATGATCAGAAGAAGCAAAATTTTGTGGGTTTGAAGTTGGAGGATTAGAAGATGTGGAGATATTTTCAGTAAAGAGAAAAGTTGATTCATAAAAAAAAATGTCTAGATGTGTAAAGACTATGGTTGCTCATGTTGTAAAATAGATAGCCTTTCGAGTCATTAGCATAACCAAGAAAGACAAACCTAGTAGATTTAGGCTGAAGTTTATGGGACAAGTGAGGTCTAAATAAAGGGTAGCAAGAACAACCAATGAAACAGAAGTTCAAAGGGGGATCTGTGACCAAAATTAAGAGATGGAAGTTGATTGATAAGATAAGCTGCATTGGAAAAAATAAAGGCAAAAATTTTATAGGAGCAGAAGCTTTGGTCATTAAGGTAAGAGCTAGTTCAACAACATGTCTTTGTTTTCTCTCGGCAACACCGTTTTGTTCTGGAGTATATGGACACGATTCTGATGAATAGTTCCGTGTTTTTTAAGAAAGGAATCAAGGGAATGATTAACAAATTCTCCACCCCCATCGCTTCTTAGTATTTTTATAGTAGTAGACAGTTGGTTTTCAACAGGAGGCTTAAAGATTTGAAAAACAGAGCAAACATCAGATTTACGAGCACTAGAATAGAGCCAATTGTATTTAGACATATCATCAACAAAAGACAAACCATTAATAGAAGTTTCAGGGGAAGGTCCCCATACATCGATGTGTATTAAATCCAAAGGGTATAAAGAGGTAGAACGAGAGAAGGGAAGTTTATGTAATTTGCATTGTAAACAAGGATAGTAGATACATTTGGGAATAGAATGAGAAGACAGATTCATACTTTTCAAAATAGTTGAAAGAACAAAATCACTAGGGTGACCTAACCATTCATACCAGACTAAAGTAGACATTCTTGTTCCAACATGAGCAACAATCGAAGGTGACAAAGAGGAAGAGGCAGTAGGTTGAATTGGATATAGGCCATTTATACTAGGTCCTTGAAAAAGGATCTTGCTCGAAGATTTGTCCTGAATGAGGAAAAAATCAGAATCAAACAGAAAAACACAATTATTGTTAACACAAAGACGATGAACTGAAAGTAGATTACAGGATGTGTAGGGAACACAAAGAAGTTCACGAAGTTTTAATGAAGAAGAGGGAGTAGGAAGAATGTGTGAACTTCTGTTTGATTCTGAAAAGCCTACCCACTGCCTACAACAATCTGTTCATGATTAACAAAATCAGCAGCATTAGTTAAATGAGACAAATCAGAAGTAATGTGAGAGTTACAGTCGAAATCAGCAAGCCATTGTAGTTCTGAGTTGCTACCATAGCAGCAGGTTGCGTAAGAGGATGGTGGCCTTGAAAACTATAGTTCATTCGATTGTAGCAGTCAAGTGCACCATGACCAAATCGTGTACAGTTTTGACATTGAATTTTAGAATAAGATTGATCTGAAGGTGCTTTAGGAGATGAAAAAGCATTACCAACAGGGCTGAATAAGATTGGTCAATCGTTTCGCCAGATCGCTAAGTAATCGATTGTAATTCAGTTGAGATTCAATACATTCACACGTGAACTAGAAAGATAATGATTCTTCAGAGTATCCTAAATCTATTAGAGGTTTTACAGCCAAGAATATAAGCAAGAGCAATCGGTGAAAGGTTCGCATATATGAGAGAAATTAGGGCATGGTCTTTAGCAATCCACTCATCATAAAGAGGATTTGGTTGAATATGAGTTTGTGTAGATGAATCAGCAGCGTCTGAGGAGGAGGATGACGAAGAAGCAGCATCATGAAACTTCGCTAATTGTGGATTGGATCCATCAACGAATCCAAAAAGTTCGTGCACGATCAGAATCGACTGGAGTTGAAATTTCCATAGTACATAATTCGTCGAATAAAGACGAATTGAAATCAAATTACAGATGTTGAAGAGAAGAAAGATTGGAGAACTCATATATTTAGTCGAATCAGTCATGGGGAAATGGAAGATGAAGAATTAGCAAGAATGGCAAGCAACGAGATCGAGACGTGAGTCACCAAAAATATGATACCATGAGACAGAACAAGAAATTAATTATTTCTTTCAATGTTAAACTCAAAGAGAGAATGTATTCTTGTTGGAACTGGCTACCAGCCGATGGTCAAGATTCGTGAGCACCGAACAGTCACAAACAGTAGTTGTCAGAAAAAAGGAAAAAAACTTATTAAAGCTGACTCACGGATCTCGCTTTCGCCGCTCTGCCCAAGTGTACAAGTAGTTCTACAGAAAATAATCTAGAATTTACAAAACAGAAGATGGAATACAAACCAAGAACCAATAACAAGGAACGGAGACGGCAGGCGCATGTGTGGAATGTCTCCTGTACCCACATTTGTGGGTCTCCTCACTCCCTCTAAAATATGGGTATCCCTTAAAGGACCCAAGCCCATAGCCCAAGGTGAGAGAGTATATGGAGACTTCTTTAAAAAATAAGTAATGTAGGATTCTCAACTAAAGATTTTTTTTTTTTCTTTTTCTTTAAAAACGTGAATTTTCACCAATAATCCCCTACTTGAAAATTTAAAAACATAAGAAAAGCATTTTGCATCAACCAATATCGGTCTATATAACATTGTGCATAAGCAAAGGTGCCTTACGACTTGAACTTTTACTTACTATAAATGATTCATAATATAGTAGAGTAACTCTTGGTTTTGAACTTTATCTCTAACAATATCTCACACACAGTATCATTAGGGTATAGTTCGAAAGCCCACGCTTTAAGGCCTAGCACTTGTATCCCGATTTGGTGAACGCTCTAGAGAATATGCCAAGAACTCCATAGGAAGCGGCCCCCACTTCCACATTCACATAGGTGAGTCATCATGAGTACTCCTTGAAGGAACCCGAAGGTCCACAGCGGAAGCGGGGATCGTTCCCAGTTCTCAATTTTCATATAATAAAATTAGAGTACAAAAAATTATGCAAAATATAAAAATTCCAGAATGTTAAGAAGAAGGAAATAGAGTTAGAAATTCATACCCTCGAAGAACCAAAACCTCTTCACGAAATTCTCCTTTCTAAATCGGCCACGATCGAATACAAACCAAGAACCAATAACAAGGACCACCACAAGAATTCCCTATGTATTCTCTATAAGGGATGAGATTCATAGAAGGTGTGAACTTTGTGTTCTTTTGGGAAGAGGGAGAGAGTTTTTTTAGAGAAGAATTTTTCTTCTGTGTTCTATTTCAAAATAACACAAAGAGAACTTTTTCTATATTTCTTCGGTGAATGGGGGAAGAAGATGAATGTTACGTTACTATAAAAAAAACTTATTATAGGTATATATAACTATATATTATATCAAATATAACACATAACCTATAATTTTTATATTGTATCAAATACAATATAACTTATAGTTTTTAATTCTCTCGATCATTTGTGGTATTTAATATAAATCACATTTATACTAAACATAATTATATGATTCCCATCCATATAATTAATATTCGAATCATACTCAAGTATTTAATTCCTCTCTTAATAAACTTTATTTTATCATGTATCAAATACATTATATTGATTATATCACATATAATTAATTTAAATTAATTGTATCATATATAATTAATTATCTCCATTAATTTGAACAATTTAAATTAATCCAAAATTAATTCTCAATAATCTCAGTTAAGCTACAGAGGAGACTTATGGAGTTGTAGATTGAAGCTCCAATGACACTTGAATAATTAATTAAACTCCTCTAATTAAATTATTCAATATCTATTAATTGTCGGTAACTCCACGAAGACCGATAGCTGCACTCTTCGCACTACAGATAAATTTCTATATCCATTGAATATAACCAGTCAAAAGTGCAATAACCATTCACAAATTGCTCATAAGTACAGTTGAGCGATTACCATTTTGCCCCCGTAGTTACATCTAACTTCATAAGTATCACTAATCTCTTTAATGAACAATAAATCATAGTCCAACTATGACCAAACCCTTCTCGGGCCAAGAGAGGGTGTGGCGCCACAGTGTTCAAGTCCCAGAATCAGTCCTTAAGGGAGCAATTTATCTTCTTACCCCGACATTAGGGAATTAGTGAATTACGTCTTATGTAGCTATGTTCCCAGCTCTCCAATCAGACGAATTCCTAAAATGGTAGGCTTATTGAGTCGACGATCTGACCGCTCTCATCCATAAAAATCAAAGGATCGCCTTCATAAACAGGAGTTCACAATTCATTCAGGATTCAGGTCATGTCACCTATGGTCATCTTGGTGAAATGTAAGTCTCTATTATTAACGGTGTGATATAATGAGACTATTCATTTTGTGGTTCGGTCTTATACAAACTTCTTTGTATAGAATACCCTCACTCACATGTCTCTACATGAATGATCATAACCATATCATTTTTAGCACTTTACAACAATTGTAATATCTTCAAAGCAGGTCATATTCATAGTGTCACCAAGATAAGGTACCAGTCGTATCCATCTAATACAAACCATTTAGGTTATCACTCAAACATGATCCACCTGTATGCTTCTACATACACGTTTAAGCTATAGAAGATAACCTTGGATGTTAGTTTATTGGTTTGTAGGTTAATGCTACTAAATATCAAATAAAATATCTCATATTTTATTAAATAAATAAAATTATTTATACTTTACAATTACAAACTACAGAACCCACGAGATTTAGGGCATCAACCTCAACACTTCTATAGCTAGGTATCCCACTTGACAACAAGTATAGATCTCATTCAGAACTAAGTTCAACCTACTAAGTTCAACCTTTCTTACGCTTCAAGATATCATGCTCAGAATCTAGGTCATAGGAAAGGAACAATATATTCATTTTAGCATGATTCACTTTATCACTAATGATCAGTTATTACCCGATGAACCTTTTTGTTGGGATCTTCAGTCTACAGGTTGGGTTTTCTTCACGGTGATTCATCTCTCTATAGGCATGAGTCTTATCCTTTCTGAGGTTTTGAAAGCCTTCTCTCTAGCTAGTCCTTTGTCAAAGGATCTACCAAGTTTTCATCAATTCGTATATGATCCACTCTAACTGCACCAGTAGTGAGGAACTTTCTAATGGTACCGTGCTTACGACATATTTGTCGTCTCTTTCTATTGTAGTTACGATTCTAAGCTTTTGCAATTTTTGCAGTACTATGGTAATGGATCAATATGGCTAGTACCAGCTTTTTCCATAGGGGAATATCTGATAGCAGGCTTCTAAGTCAACCTGTTTCTTTATTAGTTGTTGCTAGTGCTAGCATTTTTTATTCTATTGTAGATTGGGCTAAAATAATTTGTTTCTTAGACTTTCAAGAGACAGCTTCACCTGTTATATTAAAGATATAACCACTTGTAGCATTTGAATTATCTAAGAGGGAGTTCCAGTCAGCATCGTTGAATCCTTCCAGGACAACGGGAAACTTCTGATAATGTAATCCTAGGTTTATGGTTTTCTTCAACTACCTCATAACCCTTTCTATAGTATTCCAATGCTCTATACTAGGTCTGCTTGTAAAATTACAAAGTAGTCCTACAAGATATGCTATCTTAGGCCTAGTGCAATCAGCAATGTATCTAAGACTGCCTATGATGTTCACATACTCAGATTGATTAACACTATCACCAATATTCTTGAACAACTTAACACTAGGGTCATAAGGAGTACATGTTGGTTTACATTCAAAGTAATTATATTTTTTTAGAATCTTTTCTATATAGTAAGATTGATCCAAAGAAAATTCCCTTTTCAAACCTAGTCACTTTTACGCCTAAGATTACATTCACTTCTTTTAAGTTTTTCATGTTGAAGTTTGCACTCAATGTAGATTTCACATCATTTATGACGTGCAAGTTCGATCCAAAGATTAACAAATTATCTACATACAGACACGGAATAGTGCAAAGATTATTTCCAAACTTATAGTAGATGCATTTGTCACTTTTATTAACCTTGAAATCTTTAGGGAAGATTATGTTATCAAACTTTCCATGTCATTACTTAGGAGCTTGTTTCAAGCCATATAGAGATTTATCTAGTTTACAAACCTTATTTTCTTGATCATGGACTATAAAACCCTCAGGTTGTTCCATGTAAATCTCTTCTTCAAGTTCACCGTTTAGGAAAGCGGTATTTACATCCATATGATGTACTATGAGGTTATAAAGGGCAGTGAGAGAAAACAAAACATGGATTGAGGTAATTCTAGTGACAGAGGAGAAGGTGTCAAAGAAGTATATGTTTTCTCTTTGTCTAAAGCCTTTTGCCACTAATCTGGCTTTAAATTTATCAATTATTCCATCAAGTCTAAGCTTCTTCCTTAGGATCCATTTTCACCCTATTGCCTTATAACCTGGGGGTAAGTCTACAAAGTGTCAAGTCTTATTTGACTCAAGAGAGTCCATCTCATCATTTATAGTTGCTTGCCATAAGTTGACATCTACAGAGGTCAAGGCAGCTTTTAGGTCTTTAAGATCTTCTTCTACATTATAGATCTAGAAGTCATCCCTAAAATCCTTGACAGTTCTAGTTCTTTTGCTTCTTCTAGGTTTTGGGTTGGCTTCCTCTATAGAAATAGGATTTCTAATTAGGGTTGGACTACTGGATCCTGAGCCCCCGCTATTTCTCGATTTAAAGGAAAATATATCCTCAAAGAAGTCAAGATCATTTGACACAATGATCACTTGGTTTACTAGGTCATAGAACCTATAGGCTTTACTATTTGTGGCATAACCTACAAAGACACACTTATAGGTTCTAATAGCAAACTTTCTTCTAGGTCTAGAATTCTTATAAAGGCTAGACATCCCCAAGTTCTAAAGTATGACAAGTTTGGTTTCTTATTCTTTTTCTTATTCTTAAGGACTTCTTAAGGTGAAGTTTTGGTTTTAGATTTTGGTATTCTATTTAGGACATAATACACGGTAAGGATAATTCCATCTTGCCAATAAGATGCGACTCCTGAACTTAATGAAATAGCAACTACTAGCTCAGTTAAATTCTATTTTTCCTTTTGGCTTTTTTGTTCATTTTAGGAAAGTTGAAGGAACTCATATAAGGAGAACTTTGAGCGGAAACGGATCGACCAAATTTCATTAATTATCGAATACAAAGTTTATAATAAACATACAAATAGATATGCATTTACAATTAAATTACAAAGTGCTTTTAAACGAAAATGGGTTTCAAGAAATCTCACCTTTGAAGAACCTTTCTTCGCGAATCTCCCTCGAATATTCACGAACAACTTGAAGACCTTCAAGATTAAACTCGAACCAAAAACCTGGACACTACCACAATAGAAACCTTGGTATTCTCAGGATGAGAACCCAGGAGTGGCAGGTTCTGACTATTTTGGTTTAAAGGGAAAGTTTAGGTGGAGGAAGAGGATTGAGAAGTATCACACAAGAACTCAAAAGTCACAGAACACTTCTGTTAACAATTCTCAATCGTTCAATACTAACAACATTTGCTGAGAAGAAGAGAAAAACTATTTTTCTTTTATTCTCCTTGCCATAAAAAACATAACCACCTCACTAAAATGGGTGGAGAGAAAAGATGGGGAAGGGAGTTGTAACTCCCCCTTCCATATTATTTAAATAATAATAGTATAATATAAATAAATATAATAACTAACTTATCATATTATATTTATATTAAATATATGTTATATCAAATATAATATATAATCTATAGTTTAATATTGTATCACATACAATATAAACTATAGTTTCTTTTTTTTATTATATGGTATTTAATATAAATCATATTTATATTAAATTTAACAATTATGAATCACATTCATAGAAAATATATTTGAATCTCATTCAAATATTTATTTCCTCTCATTAAATTATAATGTATCTGTTGGGGTTTGTGTCCTAAAGTCTCGTGTCCTGTAATTTGTAAACAATTTTGTACGAATGCTTGTGATGTATAATATATATGATATTTACTTCACTTCTTGACTTTGTACATTTAGATGTTTATATTTTACTACAAACCAATAAACTTAATATCCCTAGTTGTGTTAATGTAACTTAAGCATGTATGTAGTGACATACAAGTGGATCATGTCTTAAGTGACAACCAAAATGGTCTGTAGTATATGGATATAGAAGAGAAACCTTATCCTGATAATACTACGAACGCGGTCCGCCTTGTGGAATAGTTACAAGTGTTGTGACTTGTCACAAATGGTTTAATCATGATCATTCATCTAGGGGACATGCGAGTGGGGGCGTCCTATATAAAGTATTTGTATAAGACTTGACCTCGAAGTGTTAACATCTCGTCATATAACTCCATTCATGACAGAGACTTCACTTCACTAGGATGACCATAGGTAACATGACCTTAATCCTGAGTGAGTTGGGAAATCCTGCCATTGATGGCGGTCCTTTGATTTGCATGGGTGCGAGTGGCCAGAGCGTTGACTCAAACCTACCATTTTGGAGATTCGTCTGATTTAGGATCTGGGAACTCAGCTTCACAAGATGAAATTCACTCCTTCCTCGAAGCAGGGGTAAGTAAATAGATTGCTCTCTTAATGGCTGATCCTAGGGCTTGTACGATGTGGCGCCACACACCTTTTCATGGCCCGAGAAGTGTTCATATATAGTAGGACTATGTTGTATTGTTCATTAGAGGGATCAATAGTACTTAAGGAGTAAGATGTAACTACAGGGGCAAAATGGTAAATTGGCCAGCTGTACTTACGAGCATCTATGAAGGGTCATTGTACTGAGGATTGGTTATATCCAATGGACATAGAAATATATCTATGGTAAAAAGAGTTCAACTGTCGGACTTCAGTGGAATGCATGGCAGTTAACGGATGATGGATATTGTGGTTAAAGAGTTTAATCAGTTATTCACGTACCATTGGAACTTCGAGCCATATGTCCATAAGGTCCCCTTGGTAGCTTGGATACAAGTTGAGAATCAGTTTTTGGGTCAGTTTTAAATGTTCAAATTGACAAGAGGGAGTTCAATTATATATGATATAATTGAATTAGTTAATTATATATGATATAATTATTTTTATGCATGAGATACATTAATTTGGAGAAAATTGGATATAAATATGATTTATATCTAGTGGAGGAAAAATACTATGATTAATATATGATATTAATCCATAGGTTATGAATATAATGTGATTATATTCATTGTCTATTAATTGGACGGTTAAGGGATAATAGATTGGCATCTCTTCTATTTTCATAACGGATCAGTAAGTTGAAGAATCGCTTTGAGACGCTTAAATAGCTCATGGTGTGTTATGCATTGGATGCGTGGACATAGTATTGAAGTGTGTCATCGCTTAGTACAATCAGTGGCTATATGATAGTGCTGAACGATCGCTTACCTATACGATAGTGTTCAGCGATCGCTTAACGCTTACACCTGTGCATGCTATTTACTAAGTGATTGTTTACTTTTTCCTAAGCAATCATTTAGCGCTCAATATTTACTAAACGATCATTTAGACGATCGCTTACCTTTTCCTATACAATCGTATACTTCACCTAAATGATCAAGCATTTTGTCTATATGATAGATGAGACTTTCTCACACTTGCTTGATCGTTGTATACGATCTCCCTTCCTCCTTCCCTCTACCAAATCCGAACAAAGTCCACCCTTTGGATTCTCACTTCGAGAATACTGAGGGCTCTGAGTGGTGATGTCGTCCCCGTTTCCTTCTGTTCATGTGGAAACTATTCGAGGAAGACGATTAGGATTTGTTGAATGTTAGGTTACCATTTTAGCGAAAGCGAGATTTGCTGGGAAGAATAAGTCTTCAACTGGTATGATCTCTCGATCTCTTATTTATTGTTCCTTTGAGCATGCCAGTAATTTAGCATTATGAATGCATATTAGTATGTTTGAATGTATATGTGGAAATTCTGTCACAATGAATTGGAAAGATCCGCTTCCGCTCGTAGGTACTCTTGAATAAGAGTTCCTTCAATATCAAATACATTATGACAATTATATCATATATAATTGAAACAATTTAATTATATCATATATAATTAAATCGCTCTATTAATTTGAACAATTCAAATTAATCCATAAACTAATTCTCAACTAAATCCTATTGAGCTACCAAGGGGACCTTATGGACCTGTAGCTTAAAGCTCTAACGGTACATGAATAATTAATTAAACTCTTTAATTACATTATTCACCTTTCGTTAACTATCGTCCACTAAAGACCGATAACTGCACTCTTCGTGCTATAGATATATTTTTGTGTCTATTGAATATAACCAATCAATAGTACGATAACATTTTACAAATTGCTTGTAAGTACAGTTTGACCAAATTGCCGTTTTTCCCCTATAGTTATATCTAACTCCGTAAGAACCACTGATCCCTCTAATGAATAATAGATCATAGTTTTACTATGACTAAACCCCTCTCGGGTCAAGAGAAGGTGTGACGCCGCATTGTTCAAGACTCAGAATCAACCCTTAAGGAAGTAATTTATCTACTCACCTCTGCTTCGGGGAAGGAGTGAATTCCATCTTGTGTAGCTGTGTTCCCAACTCCCCAATCAGACGAATCTCCAAAATGGTAGGCTTGTTGAGTCGGTGATCTGGCCACTCTCACCTATACAAATCAAAGGACCGCTCTTATAGGCTCAGGATTCAGGTTATAAGAGTACGACTCAGATAGCTTTCACGACTGAGATAGCTTTCACAAGGGAAGGAGTGAATTCCATCTTGTGTAGCTTTTCGTGTATTATTCCATTGAGTTAAAGAACTCATTAAAGCTATCTGAGTCGTACTTAGTTCCCCTATCACTACGAAGTTCTTTAACCTTTCTGTTAAAGCGATTTTCTTCTTCAGTTACAAACAATTTGAAAGCATCAAACACATCACTATTTTTTCCAGCAAAGATACAATAGTAAAATCAAAGCAATCATCAATAAAAGTAATAAAATATCTTTTATTGTTCCTAGTTAAGATGCCATCAAATTCACATTAGTCAAAATGAATTAAATATAGAGGCTTAGATTCCCTAAGTACAGATTTATGCGGAGTCTTAATTATTTTAGCTTGACTATAATACTCGCATTTATCAAATATCATGGATAATTTAGGTATCGTTTCCAGCCTAGTCATGTTACTAATTAATTTCTTATTAACACAGTCTAGCATGCAAAACATTCAAAGAACACGATATATAAATTGAAGATTTCATTTTATTTATGTCTAGGTTTAATGGCTACCGGTATACTTTTTCGACTGGCCTCCTCGGTATCGTACTTCTTTTGCAGTGCATCCCAAATTTCCTTTGTCATCTTCATTGTACTATAGTAATCATACAAATCATCAGTCAAACCATTTACTATGAAATTTTTACATGAAAAATATTTTTCTTTCCAATCAACAACTTTTTTTATTTGTTGTTCAATCGAATCTTCTTTCGAGATGGTTGGATTCTCCATGGTACAAATGTCGGCAACCTTTTATACTGCAAGGAAAAACAACAACTTCTGCTTCCAGCATTTAAAGTTTGCTCATTCGAACCAAAATAGACTGTTGAGGTTGAATGTTATAATATCGTTCTGATTTGAAAGGGCCATGACAGAATTGACAAATGAAACATCTTAAAATTGTTGAAACCCACTACCCTTCGACACTCAAGATTTGCGAGCAGTGAACAGTCACGAATGATAGTCGTGAGGAGAAAATGAACCTGCAAAACAAGAACTTATTACAGGTTGAGTCGCGGATCTCGTTCTCTTTAAGACGTTTCGTAGCTCTGCCCAAGTATGCAAGCAATTTAAAAGATGTGCCATGTCATCCCCAAGACGAAGCCTATAATTTACAAAACTATCTCAATTGGAGTTGTACTAGACCCGACCGAAAAACGACACCCTTCAAGATTGGACATCGTTTAAATTTTGCTCTTTCGAACCAGAACAGACAGTTGAGGTCGGAGATTATAATATCGTTCTGATTTGAAAGGTCCATGACAGAATCGACATATGAAATATCTTAAAATTGTTGGAACCCGCTACCCTTCGACGATCAAGATTTGCGAGCAACGAACAGTCACGAATGGTAGTCGTCGGGAGAAAACAAAACCTGCAAAATAGGAACTTATTACAGGTTAAGTCGTGGATCTTGCTCTCTTTATAACGTTTCGCAGCTCTGCCCAAGTATGCAATCAGTTCTACAGAAGTGTCATGTCATCCCCAAGATAAAGCCTATAATTTACAAAACTGTCTCGATTGGAGCTACACTAGACCCGACCGGAAAATGACACCCTTCAGGATTGGACACCGTTTAAAGTTTTCTCCTTCGAACTAGAACAGACAGTTGAGGTCAGAGGTTATAATATCCTTCTGATTTGAAAGGACCATGACAAAATCGACAGATGAAACATCTTAAAATTATTGGAACCTGCTACCCTTCGATGGTTAAGATTTGCAAGCAGCGAACAATCACGACCGACAGTTTTCAGGAGAAAACGGAATCTGCAAAACAAGAACTTGTTACAGGTTGAGTCGCGGATAGCTCTCTTTAAGATGTTTCGCAGCTCAGTTCTACGGAAGTGTCACGTCGTCCCCAGGATAAAGCCTATAAAACTGTCTCGATTGGAGCTGCACTGGACCCGATCGAAAAAAAACACCCTTCAAGATTGAAGACGTCAAGAGAGAAAATGAGAGTGAAGACTGATGAAAGGGCCAACGCCTTTTATAGGCCTCCGTACTCACATTTGTGGGTCTCATCACTCCCTCTAAAATATGAGTACTTTTGGGGCCTAAACCCATAGCCCAAGGTGGGAGTATAAGAGGGAGGCTCATCTTTAAAAAATAAGTAAGGTGGGATTCTCAACCAAAGGTTTTTTTTCTTTTTTCTTTAAAAACTTGAATTTTCACCGACAAGTCTTCATAAAATTAATGTGAGAGATTTATAGGGTATTTATAATATATGATCTAAAACAAACTAAATGGAAATAATAACCAGTCCTATAACAAAATTAACAGATTCTGCTAACACCATTAACAGGTCGAACGCCTCATATCCTCGTCATGTCGTACCCAACGAAGGGCCACATCAATTAGATGCTCCAATTCTTGAAGCATCGGTAGAAAAGAGGACTCAAATTCAGCCTCGCCATAATATTAACTTTAATTAATTTATAATATTAATTATACTCTTAATATTAACAATATTAACTCAAAATTACAATAGGAATGATTTATCTCCATACAGGTTGTGATCCCCTATCTCCATAATTGTTGTAACTAAAAAAAAGTTACAATATTAACTTTCCAAAACTTTCCATCCATAATGATAAATAGTACTCTCAAAATAATAAAAATTCTATATATACAAAATGGTATTAAAATCTTTCTAGTACAACTGTTGCTATTTATAGCATTATAAAAAAATAAGACAATTGACTAATTAATTTCAAAATACTATGGTCTCGTCGGGTAACCATGTGGTTTCTAATTTTTGAAAATTAAGTCTATTTCTTTTTCTTACAATTGTTTTTATCTTTCTTAAGCAGAATAGTTGATTTACTAGAAAAATTTAAAAACAAAAATAGGTTTTTTAAAAAACTACTTTTTTAGGCCATGTTTGGTAACCATTTGGTTTTTTGTTTTTTAAAATTAAGTCTATAGACATTACTTTCACCTCAAAGTTTATTTCTTTGCTATCTACTTTTTACCAATAGTTTAAAAAAGCAAACCAAAGTTTGAAAACTAAAAAAAACAAGCTTTTATTTTATTACTTTTATTTTTAAAAAATTTGCCTTATACCTAAGAAAAATACACATCATTGTAAGAAATAGTAAGGAAATAGGTGAGTTTCAAAAACTAAAAACTAAAAACTAAATGGTTACCAAACGAAATCTTAGTTTTCAAAACAACTTGGTTTTTTCTTTAGAAAAAATCGAGTTTTTGTAACAAGAAAAAGAATTTAGGGGTAGAACAAGTGTTTATAGACATAATTTCCAAAAACCAAAAAATAAAAAATCAAACGGTCATCAAGTAGGGCTAATTAATCTAAATCAACAACAAGACAAATAGTAAGCTCTAATCATTTGTTTGATAATCTAAATTTTTCGAACTAGGTTCTTTGCCACACCATTTTTTTTTTATCCCAAATTCATATTTGTCATCAATATCCTTGTTGTCCTCGTCTTCTACATCTTCTTCTTCATCTACGTCATCGTCTTGATCTTCACGAGTGTTTTTTAATAAGTTAAATCAATACAACTGTTTATAACAACTAAGAACATACCAATTTTTTTGTTCAAATATTTATCCATATTATGACTTATTATACATACCACCTCGAATTATTTGAACTTTAAAGCCTCTAGATTCTCTAGATACCCTTTTTATCCCTAATAAGCAAGAAAAGCCTATTAGGAATATATTGTTATTTCGATAGAAAGATCTCTAAATTATACGCATAGCTTGACAGTTAAGCATTTATTCCTATTCTAAAGTATGGAGGTCAAATCTCAATATCTTTATCCTTCACAATTGTACTAACTTTTAAAAAATATAGACTAAATATATCAACTTAAATATATCTTAATTGATTAAGACATTATAGATATCCTCAGTCAAAAAACTTGAATCTCCAATTTTAATATTGTTGAATTCGAATAATCTTCACTCCCTTATATTGTTGGATTAGTATCTAGTTCCTAGTGTTGTTTTCAATTTAGTTGTTTGTGCTTTAAAATTCTTTAATTTTGCCCCTAATGTTTGGGAATATTAACATTGGGCAATGATAAACTTGAGTAACTGTTTTATTTTTTATTTTCGAAAAAATTGAACATTAATTCACTTCTACATCACTAATCAACCTAAAAATTTAGGCTAATTGTAATATACTTAACCTTATATATATTAATTGGAGAGGAAAATGATATTATAGAGGATTCAAAGAAAATGATTCGATGCTCTCATAACAAGTTAAATTACAAGTCCTAACTCATGGGTTAAAGTAAATTTAATATTATATTAGATAATACACTTTAACTTAATATACATTAGGTTAGAATACCATTTCGATTCTATATTTTTTAGTTCGCTTCATTTTGGCATTTGTACTTTTAAATGTCCAATTTTAGATTATGTATTTTTAATAAATCTTAAATATAGTTCATGTAGTTAGTTTATGGTCGACTTTAGCATTTTTTATAATTTTAAAACATATCTACATTGTGTCTTTTTTGTCTTATGATATGAAAATTATTATTATTTAATTAATTTTAATAAAAAAAAAAGTGTACTTACGTGCATCTTAAATTGCATCTATCTTCGTGCAACCTACTCCAATTACATCATAAATTTTTTGTTAAAAAAATTCTAAAAAGGAAAAAGAGTTTAGCACGTGGTAAATTATGGTTGGACAATTGACTGAGCTGTAGAAAAGCAGGTGTAGCCTAGAATGTATCTAAGTTTTCTTCTATTTAAAATTTGTTGGGAGTAGAAAAATTAAAATTTGACAATTTAAGTACTACATTAAAACTAAGGAAAGCGAATTAAATTCAAAGTATATGGACCAAAACGAACCAGGGTGGCAGATGTTAGACTTGATAGGCATTTGAGGCTGTGGAAGCTTCAATAGAGTTGTTGATGAATTTTGGTAAAGGGTTAAATACTAATTTGTATTTGTAATTTTAGACTTAGTTTATTTTGGTTGCTATATTTTTAAAATTTCACAATGTCTATTTTTATTTTTACTTGATAGGCATTTTCATTTTTATTTGAATAATACTTGCACCCTTCTCCGTGTTTCTCCTTCAATCACAAAGGAAAAAGAAATTTTAAATATATATAAAGTTTGCCAATGGCAACTTATGATTGAATACTTAAGTGGACTGCACAAACATGAGTGACGTTTTTTTCTCTTTCTTTTTTAAAAGACCAAAATAGTCACTATTGAAAAGTTGATAAAAATGAATGAAACTATAAGATTCAAAATGAACATTTTGGAAATAAAATATCAAAATGAACCAAAATTAAAAGTATAGGGATAAAAATGAATATTTTAGACGTATATGGACTAATTAAAAGTACATGGAGCAAAATAATATTTATCCAATAATAAATTTAAGAAAAATAATTTATGATTAAATTATCAAAAAAATACGATAGCGATGGTTCGAACATAATAACTTATAACAAGTAAGTTTTGTTCTCTTTTTTTTAAAAAGAAAATAATAATAAACTATTTTGTTTAAAAAAAATAAATTATTGTGGGATAAAAATCAAATTATATCATCCTTTCAAAGGTAAATAATGTTTTTAATCAACTATACAATAAGCTTTGCATTACATAAAACCGTCATTGAAGATTGACATTTTTCATGCAATAGGTTTGAGAGCCCTGAATTCAAGTTATGTTCTTAATGACATTTTTGAGTCATTTTTATACAATTTGAAATTTCTTGACTTGTTCTTTTATTAGAAAATTGCGGAGGCTAATAAGAGGAATCAATCATAAAATTGGAGGCGTGCTAAACAATGAGTGAGCTATATTTTTTAGTTATTTAACTACTAATACTAAGGACTTACCTAGGGTTTGAATTACAGAGTATGAAAGAAGCGTGTACATAAAACATTATTTGGGATTTGAATGTTTATAAGTTTAAATATATGTTGATTCTTTGTCTTAAATGTGGGGTGATATATTATTTGAAACTCCCTAAGTGTGAGACTTCTCCTCACTTTGAAGGTCGATTTTGTGTAGGAAGTCTCATGTAAAGAGAGTTCACAAGAAAGAGGAAAGATACCTTCAAAATGAGGAGGAGTCTCACACTTAGAGGAACATAAGTATTGCTTTATTGATATTCATATACTTAAGAGGAGCCTAAGTTTGAGTGAGAAGGAGTCTCACATCCAGGGAAAATCTAGGTGATTAAATAAGTTAGGTTCTACGTGTATCACTATAATTGTCATTAATTACAAATAAGTACAACGTTATAAAAGCTTGACTTCTATATATTAGTGAACTATCTTGGACACACTGCCTTCTAGTGCCTTCTAGACGTAGGTGGTTTATCACCGAACTGGTTACCAATCCTTATGTATTCATTTGTTAGGATGTCTTGTGTGATATTTGTGATTTGTGTGAGAACCACTTATAAATTTTCAAATTTTATTACATGAAATAATAAAATCTTGTATACTATTTTGGTCTTTAAATGTTTTTCTTTCGTTTCATTTGATCTTTGTACTTTCAAAATGTTCATTTAATTCTTATATTCCATTATGTTTAATGATAGTCATAATAATAGGATAATATTTTCTTAAGAAATAATAGAATAATATGAAGTTTATAAAATAAATTAATATATCATGACATGTCAAAATGGGTGGAAGGAATACATTGCTGGAAAGCAACTTTTCATCAACGGAGGACCATTTGTGCCAACTCTTTTATTTGACAAAGTGAGATTGATGCTTTAATTAATTGGATTTAATTTTTTAGGAGAAAAAAGTTAGATTCTTTTATGTGCATTATTTTGTGCCTAAATTTGAGCATTTTCGTTATTTATTTTTTTTTGACAAATTATAAAAATCATATCCAAAGTAGAGTGTATTTGCAATTATATCCTTAAACTTTCAATTGTAAAACTTGAGTCCTCAAACTTATAAAAAAATTAAAATTGGACTCTCAAACTTACATATTGTGAAAAATATAGTAATTATATAAGTTTAAGTATTCAATTTTAGTTTTATCATTTGGGGTTCAATTTCTAAATTATTGTAAGTTTTATGGTCAAATTTTAACATTTATATAAATTTGGAAGATCAATTTTTACAATCGAAATTTCAAGAGTATAGTTGCAACTAACACTACATTAAGGACATGCTTGGGAATGATTTTAAAATGGTAAATAAAATCACTTTTACCATTTTTAAAATAATTAAAAAATGTGTTTGTAAGGATCCAAAACCAATTTTAATGAAATGAAAATTAGATTTAGAAGTGCAAAATTAAATATTAAATTAATTTTAAGTGATTTTAAACTTGACAAAATGATTTTAACAATTTCAAAACATTCTCAAACACTTGAGTTTTACAATTTGTCCTTATATTTTTAGGTTTTTTTAACTAAACTAATTAATTCATAAGCAATTTTTTAATTTAATTTTTAAGCAGCGTATTAAATTCAATATTATTTTTTAAAGTATTACAGTATATGTTATATTAAGTGAGAGATTTAAACTTATAATATCTAAAGAAAGTTAAATACTCATTAAAAAAATAGTCAAATGTTATAATTGTTAAAATATTGCCGACTCAATATTCACATAAGTCAATATTTAATTTTGATAAATAATTGATGTTAAGATTATATAATAATCGAGCTGAACTGAACTGCTTGTACTCCAAGCCAATAAAATGGTGTGTAGAATGGATAAGAACATTCCCTTAATTAAAACTACAGGTCTAATTTTAAAAAATTTGAGAAATTTAGTTCAGTTTTACAATTAATGCAAAAATAATTTACCACTTAAAAAAATATATATACCTGATCTCTAATTCGAGAAAAGTTTTCATAAAGCAAAATTATGGTTGATGCCAAATTTTGGCTAAAGAAAAACTCACCTAACCTTCACATAACAACAATGGTAAATTTATATTAAGGGGAAGGGAGCTCTTCTACAAGCATAGAGAAAATCTGTACAACGATGTGGTTTTGACCATGTGCACTCTAATGCCTAAGTAAGAAAAGTCGAAGGTTCTAATTAATCTAACTCAAAATCTAGAACTTACTTATCTATGTCTGCCTCTCCTTGTCTTATTTATAGGCTTCAACTTTTCTCATATTCCGTATTTAACTAGGGGTTTTTGATTGGGCAGGTTACATGTAGGTCTCTCTCAGGCCGAGATCGACCAGCTCAACATCCTTGCCAGACGCGCTAGGGTTTCATCCCTTTTAGGCCTAGCTATGCTAGGTCTTTGGCCTTTGGGTTTACATAAGGGATTCGGCCTCGATTGAGGTCGAGGCCAACCAAGCCCACTTTTTTTTTGGGCCCACTGTTTCATTCTTCTTTTTCTCTTTTTTTACCGTTTTACCCTTGATTCCAGAATCTACCTATAACATTAGCCCCCACTCCCAAGTTAAGATTCATAGTTTTCCAAGCCATTTGTCACTGGTTTTAATTTTAAGAACCTATCTTGGGAGTACAATCTCCCCTTTAATCTTCATATCGCTCCATGACGATTTCCCAATGCACATTTCTATCTCATGATGAAGTTATGTGTCAAATTGTGTTAGGCCCACCCCATGTATAGGCCCGACAATGGGTCATTGCTCTCCTGACTCGAGGTGGTCATCGGGTCATGAGCAAACCTGGAATATTATTTGACTAAATCTATTATGGCTCTATCAGCTTCCTGGTTCTTCCCTGCCTTAAGGGAGGAGTTATGATTGCTTCTCCAATCATTTTATCAGATGGAATTTTGCTTTCTATGTTGATTTTTCCTGTAGCTTCCTCTCTCAAGTGGTGCTTTTCTCATCTACGCTAATCATGTAGCTTCTAGTTCCTCTATCGAATAACTTAGATTTGCACAAAGGTCTTCCTTTTCCTCACTTGGCTAGGGTGCACTTCATTTGTTGTTCTTCTAGTGTCGATCTCTGCCTAAGCCGAGGCCATTGATAGGTCTTGAAAACAACTATATTTTAGTACATAAATCCCTCAATTTTATGCTATTAATTTGCTTTATATGTCAATTTTATAGGTAAAATAGTCTTCGGAGTATTTTAGAGTCATTACAAAAAAACTGGATTAAATTAGAGTAAAAAAGAACCTAAAATATATCCAATGAATTCAAAACCAACAATTGATCAAAGGAAGAGAAGAAAAGAAGGAAAAAAAATGAAGTTCTGCATATTTTTTCCTAACTGACATCTTTTGTGCGTCATTAAAATCATATTTCTGTTGTTTGACATTGTTTGTCTGTCATTAAAAGGTCAACGCAGAATGCTAATATACAAACCAGTGTTGCAATGCTACAGATTTTGACAGAAAGATTAAAAAAAAAATGTGTGTGCCTGCCCAATAGAGCGTTGCAACAGTATAACCTTGATATAAGAGCAGTTTTTCACCCATTTTTTATGAGAGAGAGACCCAATTTCACGATTTTGAGAGTAATTTATGTAATTTCTTCAATTCTTGTATCAATTTCTTATTTTGATTCAATGGATTTCTTCAAGAATCTACCACTTCATGGTTAGGTAATCTTCTTTCTTGGGAAAATTGTTAGGTTAGTAAATTCTTTAGGTTTTTTCTTGTATTTTCATCTTTTGTAATTGATTTTTCTTGAATGTTCTTGATTTTAATTTCAACAAAATCTTATAGAAATAAGTTGACACCCCAAATTTGTTAGATTTTTTTATGCAAAATTATATGACTTTATAGCATAATTGTAATGAAGTTAGAACAACTAGAAATCTTGAAGAAAAAATTGGACTTTTTCTTATTTTCTTAAAAGTATGACTAGTTTAGAACATTCAAATAAATCATTCTTGAATTGACTCTATTGTATTTCAAGCATGGCATAGCCTAGAAAATCCTAGAATTAATGCAATTTCGGAATTTGATGTGGAGCGTCTTTAGGAAGCATCTTAGAACTAAATTAGGGTTAATTGACAATTTTAGGTTAATTGACTAATTGGGACATTAGGACATGTCTCTAATGGGTTATGGAACAATTAAATTTCATGAGTACAATTAAGCCAATGATTGAATTAGACTAACCAACATAATTTCCCAAGATCTTTATGAGGCTCGACCTTGGCCTTAGCTAAGGCAAGGCTGAGGTCGAGCATGCTGGTTCGAGCTAGGATTTAAGCCAGCCTCCTTTCCATGCCTATCTTGATTCTGAGCTATCATTTTTAGTTTAAATGACACTTCACTCTTGACTTAAATGTCTCTTTTTTTCCCTCAAGATAATGCTTAATGATAATAAATTTTCAAGTGCTCAGTGCTCCATGGATGAGGAGGAGCCTTCCCGTCCCTATCTGCCAATGTGTACGTATCAGGTCTGACCACTCTAATTACTTGATATGACTCCTCCTATGTTGGGTGAATTGCTCTTGCATTTAGATCTCGAGTGTTCTACATCACCTTTCTTAACACTAGATCTCCCTCCTTAAAGCTTCCCCTTTTCACTGTGGTGTTGAAGTATCTAACAATCCTATTCTTGTACTCTGTTACACGTAAATGTGTTGTCTCGCGGTATTCCTCCAATAAGTCTAAGCTTAACCTCATTGAATTTTCATTTCCTTCAGGATAAAATTGTTTTACTCTTGGTGATGGTATTCCAATCTCTATTGGGACCACAACTTCAACCCAAAAAGAAAGATAAAAAGGGGTTTCTCCTATTGAGGTTCTTGTTGTCGTTCTACATGTCCACAATATGTTTGGTAGTTCTTCCACTTATAGTCCTTTTAATCCTTTAAGCTTTGTCTTTAAATATCATTTAATGATTTTATTTACTGCTTCTACCTATGCATTTGCTTAGGGGTGAGTTGGGGAGGAACATCATGAAGGAAATCAAACACGAGGATCTCCATGAGCAGCAGAAGGGATCGTTCCAAATTTCATTCGAATTGAACACAAACAAGTACAGTCTAAAACGGAAACTAATAGGTCATGCATAAATAATTACAACATGTATTATAGGATGATACAAGGGATAGAGGATGCATACCTTTGAAGAAACATTCTTCAAGAATCCCTCGATCAATCACCTTGTGCGTCCAACAATACACTTGAACGCAATGATCGGTACAGCCAACGAACACGAACACAATGAGCACAGCCAACAACTCCTCCAACCCAATCAAGTCCAACTCGATTCACGAACTAAGTAAAGACACTACCACGAGTGTTACCTTGGTATTCTCAGTGTGAGAATCCAGGAGTTGTGGGCTCTGATTGATCTTGGCTTGAGGAAGAGACTGAAGGTCTATAATCGAGTAGACGATTGAGCAAGTGGGAGATAAGAAGCTGGTCTATCGTATAGACGATGTGCTCGATCGTTTAGTAAATGGAAACCTATCGTATAGACTTAACCGATCGTGTAGCAATGATCAACTGAATGACTATCGTATAGTCAACTCTAAGCAATCGCTTAGCTGATTGTGTAGTCTTTCAATGTTATCGCTTGGTAAAACACTTTTACTTGATAGCTTATTTCCATGAGTACTTTCCGAATGAGGCAACTACTAAAATTAGAAAAATAATTTTTCTTTTATTTCACGATTACCATAAAACTTCCAATAACTTCCCACTCAATTGATTATTAGAGAAAAATAATTATTTATCATATAATTAATATATTATAAATAAATATGATAATCAACTTATCATATTATATTTATAACCTATAGTTTTAATATTTCATCTCATGAAACATATAAACCATAGTACTTTTTCTATTTTATGGTACTTAATGTTAATCATATTTACATTAATTTCTCCAAGTAATGTATCTCATACATCACACCAATTATATCATATATAATTGAATTTCCTCTTGTTAATTTGAACACTTCAAACGAACACCAAAATCTGATTCTCAACTTGAATCCATTGAGCTACCAAGGAGACCTTATGGACCTGTAGCTTGAAGCTCCAACGGTACGTGAATAGCTGACTAAACTCTTTAGTCACGAGATCCACCATCCGTTAACTATCGAACATTCCATTAAAAACCGACAGTTGCACTCTTCTCACTATAGTTATATTTCTGTGTCTATATCAACCAATCAGCAATGCGATAACCCTTCACAGATCGCTTGTAAGTACAGCTGAGCCAATTTACCATTTTGCCCCTATAGTTACATCTAACTCCTAAAGTACCACTGATTCCTCTAATGAACAATAAGTCATAGTCCTACTATGATTAGGCTCTCTCTTCCAAAGAGAGAGTGTGGCCACTATGTTCAAGACCCAGAATTAGCCCTTAAGGGAGAAATCCAAAATACTCAAGATTAAGGTCATGTCACCTATGGTCATTTTAGTGAGATGTAAATCTCAATTATCAATGGCATTATATAAAGAGACTAATCATCTCGTAGTTCAGTCTTATACAAAATCTTTGTATAGGACATTCCCGCTCGCATGTCTCCACATGAATGGTCAGGATCAAACTATCTGTAGAAGTTTACAACACTTGCAAACCTCTACAAAGCAGACCGTATCTGTAGTGTCACCAGGATAAGGTATCCCTCATATATCCTTATACTACAGACCTTTTAGGTTATTACTTAAGGTATGATCCACTTGTATATCTCATATATATGCTTAATTTTACATAAAATAACAACTGATCTTAGTTTATTGATATGAGTAAATGTAAATAAAATAACTCTTATTTTATTAATAACAATGTGTACAAACTACGAGACTCCAAGAGAATTAGGACACTAATCCCAACACATCAATGTGTGATGTTGAGGTCTGCGCAAAATCTTCTAAATGCTGAATTATCGAATTTCTTTCCATTGTCTGTAATAATGGTGTTGGGGATCCCAAATTAACATACAATATTTCTCCAAATGAAATTTTGTGACATTATTTCCTGTTATAGTTGTAAGTGTCTCGGCCTCGGCCTGCTTTTTAAAGTAAACTATCGCTACCACAACAAACTTTGTTTGCCCTTCGTTTTAAAGGAGTGGCACAATAAGGTCTATTTCCCATTGTGCAAAAGGCCAAAGACTCCCAATATTGGTTAATGGTTCAAGTAGTTTCCTTGGGATTTGTGCATATTATTGCCATTGATCACATGCTCTAAAAAAATCTTACACATCTCGAAGCATGGTTGCCCAATAATAGCCTTGCCTAACAATTTTGTGGCACAAATATCTTGCTTTAGAATGATTGCCACATATCCCCTTATGAATCTCTCTCATCACATATTCTACCTCATAGGTATGAGGAATTTAGCATGGGCCATGAATAACTTCGTTTATAAAGCTTGTTATCCCTTAGAATGCAATGTGTTGGTCGCCTCTATAGTCGCTTGGCCTCTATCTTTTCTGAAGGTAACTCTCTAGTTTTCAAATATTTGATTATTAGATCCATCCTAGTTAACTTTTCCCAATTTTATCATCATCTTTTTTTTCAACCTCGCCCTCACCCTCATCTCTAGTAAGGTCGCCCTCGAACCTGATTTCAGAAGCACCGGACTTAGAGAAATCTGGCTCTTTAATATCCACAGTCATGATCTTAGAGAAACTTGATTCTTCTATATCTATAGCCTCAACCTCGACCCTAGTACAGTTGACCTCAGACTTGGCCTTAGCAGCTCTGGATTCGGAGAAGTCTGGTTCTTTAATATCCATAACATCTTCCTTCTATCTACTGGGCTCAAACAAGATTTCTTTTGGTACTAATTAGTTAAATTTTGTCTTATATGTTGCTGCTAACCGAGCTAATGAATCTATATTCCCATTTTGTGACCTTGGAACCTGCATGATCCCATATTTTGAGAATGAAGCGAGTAACTCCCTAACCTTGGTTAAATAAGTTGCCATCCTTCGTTTGTTGGCTTGGTATTCTACTATTACTTGTTTTACCATTAATTGTGAATCACCCAAAATTAGAAGGTTAGGAATACCTATCTCTTTGGCAACTTTTAATCCTACAATGAGTGCTTCATATTTTGCCTCATTATTTGACATTCAAAAATTAAATCTAAGGATAACTCGTATCGTTAACCATCGGAGACACCAGCAAGATCCCTATACCACACCCTTTCATGTTAGATGATCTATCAACATAAAGGGTTCATTGAGGGTTTAAACCCATTGAATGTAATGAATAGACCTCATTAATTGCTTTACTCGGGCGGCCTTAGCATAAGCCAGAGTCAATTTTGCTAGAAAATCGGCCACTATTTGTCCTTTTATTAAAGTCCTTGGCTTGTAGTGAATTCATGTTCACTTAGTTCTATTTCCTATTTCATTAATTGCCTCGACGTTTCGGGTTTTTACAATACTTTCTTTAAAGGAAAATTAGTCAAAACTATAACTCTATGTGCTTGAAAGTAGGGGTGCCGTCTCCTTCCTGAGACGATTAGTGCAAGCACAAGCTTTTCTATCTGTGGATACCTGGTTTCAGCCCCCACCATTGCCTTGCTTGTGTAGTAAATAGGGCGTTGATTCCCATCTTTCTTTTTTATTAGAACATATCTCACTACTTTATTAGATGCTGCTAAATAAAGAAGTAGTTTTTCTCTGGAATAGGCTTGGCAAAAAGTGAAACTTTACTTAAGTTTGTCTTCGCTTCTGAAAAGGTTTTGTCACAATCTTCTGTCCATTCGAACTAGGATCCCTTCTTTAAAAACTTAAAGAAAGGGAGACACCTATCGGTTGCTCTACCGACAAATCTATTTAAGGCTATTATCTTGCTATTAAGACTTTGGAGTTGTTTGAGATTGGTTGGAGTAAATATGCTATGGATTGCTTGAATTTTGTTCGAGTCAGCTTCTATTCCTCTCTAATGAACCACAAAGCCTAAGAACTTCCCTAGTGCTACCCTGAAAATACATTTGGTAGGGTTTAACTTCATATTATACTTGCGAAGGATCTGGAACACTTCTTCATGGTCAGCTTCATGTTGACTAACTTTAACACTCCTTACCAACATATCATCTATATACACTTCCAAGTTTTTTCAATAAGTGGAGCAAACATGTTATTTACTAATCTTTGATATATATAGCTCCTGTATTCTTAAGCCCAAATAGTATGTCCATATAGCATTATGTACCTTTATCCGTAATGAAGGAAGTCTTCTCTTGATCAGATTCATTCATCTTAATCTTGTTGTAGCTTAGATGCATTCATGAAACTCAACATCTCGTGGTCAGTTGCATCTACTAATTGATCTATCATGGGAAGAAGAAAATTGTCCTTTGGATAAGATTTATTAAGATCAAAGTCTATATATATTCGCCACTTACCATTTTCTTTCTTTACCAAAACTACATCAGACAACCATTGAGGGTAATAAACCTCTCTAATGAACTTGACATTTAGCAAATCATTTACCTAGCTTCTATGATTTTGTTTTGCTCTTGATTAAACATTTGCCATTTTTGCTTTACTAGTTTGAAATCCCTATCCACATTAAGGTGATGTACTATTACGCTATAATCAATTTCATGCATATCCTCACACGACCAAGCAAATACGTTTACATTCTGTCTTGGAAACTGAAGGCAGTCGGATTCCCACGGAAGTGTGTGATCGCCTTGCATTTTGAAAAACGATTTTATAAAACATAAAAACATTGAAAAAAAATCTTAGAAAATAGGATAAACATTCAAATAATCCTAAATATGCTCCTATTAAAGAAGAAGAAAAGAAAGGGAAGAGGAAATCTCACCCTTGAAGATAACCCCTTTCTTCACATTTTACTCTCCTTTGCAACCAACCAAATTTGAATCTCTCAACAAACAAAAACACCACCGCAAGAGCTTCCCCACTATGCTCTAGGACTCTAAGGAGTTAGATGTGATGGCTCTTAACACCTTAGAAGAGGGAATGAAAGGTAGAGGAATGTTCTTTAGAGAATAGAGAGAATTTGAGAGTGCAGGCTAGGGTTTTCTTTTCACAAAATGAAAAACGCTTACTCTATATGGGTTATAATGATGTATTTATAAGGAGAGGGTGACCCATTTTCCAAACTTTTTCATTTTCCATCATTTGTTAATTGATTAATTAACTATTAATTAATCAATTAACATGTAAATTAAATAACTATATATTAAATCATATTTGATATACAGTTAATTAAATATCACAAATTTATACTAGCTTTCATTCTCCATCATTTGTTAATTAATTAATTAACCATTAATTAATCAATTAACATATAAATTAAAGAATTATATAATAAATCATATTTAATATAGGGTTAATTAATTAACATATAAATATCACATATTTATATGCATACATTTCTTTATGAATCCAATTCATATAAATCTAATATTTGAATCTCATTCAAATATATCTCTCCAATANCATATAAATCTAATATTTGAATCTCATTCAAATATATCTCTCCAATACTGTAATTCAATATGAATCCAATTCATATGAATTTAATATTTGAATTTCATTCAAATACATCTCTCTCATGTAGTTTGGATTATAGATCATATCTATAATTAACCATATTCTATAATGTATCAGAATATACTATATATTAATTATATCAATATAAAATTCCTTTAAGTAATTTGAAAAATTCAAATAATTTCTCATTACTATCCGTAGCGAGCTAACAGGGGACCTTATAGACCCACATATTAGAAGCTCCAATGATATGAGATTAATTAATCAAACTCTTTAATTAAATTAATCAATATTCATTAACTACTGGACACTCCATTAAAGATAGATAGTTGCACTTTTTGCATTGCAGATATATTTCTACATCCATAGATATAACCAATCAACAGTGAGTCGACTCTTCACAAATTGCTCATAACTATAGCTGGGTCAAAATATCGTTTACCACTGTAGTTACATCTAATTTCTTGAGTACTACTAATTCCTCTAATCAACAGACAGTTTATAGTCCAACTGTAACACCCTGAAAGTTTTCTTGTAAATATTTATTATTTATGTTAGATTTGTTTGGAAGAATTCAAGTTCAGGATTTAAATATTTGGCTAAATTAATTTCAATTTATTTATTTTGATTTAATTAAGATTTAGTTTAGCCAACAAATGGAGATTAGATTATTTTATTAAGATAATTCAATTTGTTTTGTGGTTGGAATATTTAAAATAATTTTGGATAGGATTTTATTAAATTTTGGATTTATAGGATTTGAATCTAGTTGGTTTAGTTTTAAAGAGAGAGATGAAATTTGAAAAGGGAGAAAAATTTATATATAAAAAAAGAGAGAGTAAATTTTTCCCTTCCTCATGAAACGCATGTACCCCTCCTCGATCCCATTTCTCTCTCTTCCGGTGAAACCCTCAGTAGTAAGACCTCAACCCATCGTTGTCTTCCGATGGACCTGCTCTGAATCTCTTCTGCTAACAGCGTGGTAGGTGAAATATCCATATCATCTTTTGATACTCCCAAGGTATGCGTTCATGCCTGGTTTCCGAAGTACCATCGTATTCTACCACTCTTGCATTCATCCCTCTATTATGGTTATTACTCTATAGCCGCAACCTCTATGCGATGGACGCATGCGGTTAATGACCACAACATCCATGCGATGAATGTCTACGCTCGCCTTTTGCGTTTGTGGGATTCACCGCTGCGATCGATTCCTACGATAGCTATAAAAATAGATATTTGGACGCAAAATAACACATAATATTGGGATAGTCAAGATTTTCATTGCTGATCGACGCAAGCTCACTTTTCTCATGAATTCTTAGTATAATCACCGCATATTCTACTTGTTAGCCCTCATAATTCTAAATAAAAGGCCTATAATAACATATCAGTCCCTTATAGATAGATTTGCTATACTTTAATTGTTTATTAGTCAATTTAATCCTATTAAACTGATTAAAAGATTAAAGCCTAAGGTTGCTAATCATATTAAAACCGTGATCTTAGGTCTATCTCCACCAAGTTTTAAAACACTTTTAAAACCATGATTCAAACCTAAGTTCGCATGCATGTCTTTCTTTTAGATTTTAGTTCTAATTTCCTTATAACCTTTATAAAAAAAAAACAACTAAAACTACATTGCCACACAACTATGTATTTATAACACTTATAAATTTAACCTTTGTGTCATGCTTCATGTAATGTCTGTTCATTACTATACATAATTTTTATATACAAGTAACAAACCAAGCAAACATGCTACATACACCCTTATACTATAACACTTATAATATAAATATGATGCATGTCTATGCTTTATCAAAGCATAAATATAACTCTTATATTATATGATGTATGAGCATGCTCTTATGTAATTTAAATCATGCTTCTCTAAATCATAATACTTATAATAAAGAGATGATGCATGGCCAATACATAACCTAAGCATGGTGGGCCCATAACCCACAGGTTCTAGGATCAAAACCTTGCTCTGATACCAATTGAAGGAACTCTTATCTAAGAGTACCTCTGAGCCGAAGTGAATTGTTCCAAACTCATTATGACAGAATTACCTCATTCACAATCTAACAGACAAGTTATGCAATATACAACAAATTACCAGCATGCTTTCAAATTTAAACGACAAAGAGAACGAAATACATACCAATTGAAGAACCTTCTTCATAGCAAAACTCGTTCTCACCAAGGACGTCTCCTCTCGCTCTCGTTGAGAATGTCCACTCCAGTCGTTCACCAAATCATGGTCGTCTACAAACGAATGGACTCCACACGAACACAGCAACATGGGGGACACCACCACTTAGAACCTTGATATTCTCGGTGTGAGAATCCATGAGGTGTGGGCTCTATTGGATTTGGTAGAAGGAATGAGGAAACGAAGATCGTATACCACGACCAAGCAAGTTGTTCCAGACATGTTAAAACCCATCATACCTTATTGTGATAATAATGGTGTTGTGGCTAATACCCGAGAGCCTAGGAGTCACAAGTGCAGCAAATACATCGAGTGAAAGTATCATCTCATCCGAGAGATTATGCATCGAGGAGACGTGATTGTCACGCATATGGCTTTGGAGCACAATGTTGCTGATCTGTTTACAAAGGTCCTCACGACTAAGGTGTTTGAGGGTCACCTGCGGAATATGGGTCTATAGGAAAGGCCACGTTTAGACTAGAACGAGTGGAAGATTTGTACTGGGTAGTTTGTGCCCTAGTTTATTGTTTTGTGTACTTTGTATTATAGTTGGACTTTTACACAGTACACCCCACTAGCTTTGGTCAAGTGATAGATTGTTGGGATGGATGTCCTAAATCTCGTAGGGTCGTATATTTGTAATTGTGGGAGATTGTTGGGGTTGATGCCCTAAATCTCCTAGGATCCTATAGCTTGTAATTGTAATGTACAACATTTTATTTATGTAATATAATATTTGATGTTTTTTCTCAAAATTAGTTACATTAACCACAAACCAATAAACTAACATCCAGGGTTATCTTATAGCTTAAATATGTATGTAGAGACATATGGGTGGATCATGTTTAAGTGATAAACTAAATAGTTTGTAATAGATAGATAAGATTGGATACTTTATCCTGGTGACACTATGAGTATAGCCCGCTTTGTAGGTGTTACAATTATTGTAAAGTGCTACAAATGATCAGATCCTTATCATTCATGTGGAGACATGTGAGTAGGGATATTCTATATAAAGGAGTTTATATAAGACCGAACCACGAAATGTTTAGTCTCATTATATAACGTCGTTCATAATAGAGACTTACATTACACGAGAATGACTATAGGTAACATGACTTGAATCCTGAATGAGTTGTAAACTCCTACCTATGAGGGCGGTCATTTGATTTGTATGGGTGAGAGTGACAGTTCGCCGAGTCAACAAGCCTACAATTTTGGGGATTCGTCTGATTGAAGAGTTGGGAATATAGCTACACAAGAAGGAATTCACTCATTCCCCAATGTCGAGGCAAGTAGATAAATTTCTCCCTTAAGGGATGATTCGGGGACTTGAACAAAGTTGCGCCACACCCTCTCCTGGCCTGAGAAGGATCAGTTGGACTATGGTTTATTGTTCATTAAAGGAATCAGTGGTACATAATGAGTTAGATGTAACTACATGGGCAAAACGGTAATTTTGGTTGAGCTGTACTTGTGAGCAATTTGTGAAGGATCATCGTATTTTTTATTGGTTATATTCAATGGACATAGAAATATATCTGTAGTGCGAAAAGTGCAGCTATCGATCTTTAGTGGAGTGTCCGACATTTAAGGATGGTGAATAATTTAATTAAAAAATTTAATTAATTATTCACGTTCCATTGGTGCTTCAAGCTACAGGTCCATGAGGTCCCCTCAGTAGCTCAATGGGATCTAATGAGAATCAGTTTTTGGATTAATTTGAATTGTTCAAATTAATTGAGGGAATAAATTATATATGATATAATTAATTAAATTTTAATTATACATGATATAATTACTATAATGTATTTGATACATTATAATATTAAGTATTTATAGGAGAAAATAAATATTTGAATATGATTTAAATATTAATTATACAAATTGGATTCATATAATTAAATTTAATGTAAATATGATTTATATTAAAAATCATTGGTGAGAGAAAATAAACTATAAGGGATGTTTGGGGGCCATCATGAGATGATATATCCCCACATCCTATATCATCTCAGCGTTTGGAAGCCCATTATTCTATCTCACTGATTTTAATTGTTGGTAGGGCCCATTTTCGGAACGTGTTTTGTATCTCACTGTCATTTTTCTTCCGTGTATCATATATCATCTTAGTGCTTGAACATACTCGATTGTTCATACTTGATCAAAGCTCCCCAAACATCAGAATTTCCCACATCATATATCATCTTAGTGCCCAAACAGCCCCTATAGGTTATATTGTATATGATAGAATATTAAAACTATAGGTTATATGTTATATTTGATATAACATATAGTTTAATATATATTAATATGATAACTAAGTTAGTTATCATATTAATATATATTAAATTAAATTCAATAAATAAAATTTATTAATTTAAAATTAATTTAAAGTAATAACTCATTTCCCCTTTTTTCTCTCAAAATGTGCCTGAGTGGATGGTCTCTTTGGGCAATCTTCTTCTTCCTATAAATTTTGTCAGAGGAAAGTTCTATGTAGATTTTGAGAAATCTCAGAGAAAACAAAATCAATCATTCCTCTTCCTCTTCATTTTTCCTTCTCCCTCTCAACCAAAATAGTCAGAGCTCACACCTCTTAGATTCTCTAACTGAGTATACTAAGGTTTCCTATTGGTGGTGTCTATTTGGTCATTTTTTGGTTTCCATTCGTGATTTGCACGGAGAAGGGGTTTTTACATGAAGATTGAATTTCTTCAAGAGTAAGCCTTGTGGAATTTCTTTTCTTCTTTGTTTTAAGTATGCTATAATTTATCTGTAAAATGCATAATTTTTTGTTATCTCTGTTAAATTTATATTTTGTAAAAATGAAAATTTTGGGACGATCCCGCTTCCGCTCAAAGTCCCTTCATAGGGCTCTTTCAATGGGGACATTAGAAAATGCTTCCGCACATGTTTTTTCTATATGATTTTTATTCCTTTCATTTGAGTAATTGTCAGATGACATGTTTTCACTTATTTGCTTTGGATCATTTTCTTTGTAAATGTTTTATTTAGGATCTCAATTAAATGTTTTAGTTATTGAATTTATTATTAAATTAATATTTTAGTTTAGAATTGTTACTTATGTTTTCACTGAATTTACGTTATAATGGTCAAAATGTTTGAATGAGAATGTGCATTATATGTAAAGGCCCTTGTCTGAGTACTCGAAAGATTAACTATAAACTAACACCTCTAAAAGATTGAGGCCTCATTGTTCAAGACCACGTACTTTATAAATTTTGTTATAATTAAGTTCTTATTGTGATAAATATTGTTAAAAAAATTTAATGAGATTTCCTATAAATCTATATTGATAAACTATATTAAATAGTTTGTTTATAAATTATAAAGTGTAAGTCGTATATTTTATATTATATCTCTAAATTTATATTTTATTTTATTTTATGTATTAATTTTTTTAAAAGAAAACTAAAATTATATATAAAAATCAAGATTTTCTTTTGGATGAAGTGAGAGGCTCAAACTTTTTTGACCTCTTAATCAATAATATATATAATTTATACTGGTCAAACTATCCTCATATTAACAAAATTATGATATTAAATTTCATCAATGTGTTAGCATTTTCACATTTTCATAGGTTCGACATCAAATAAAAGGTGAGTCGTTATTCTACTATATTCTAGAGAAAATCATAACATATATCAGTAATAAAAATATAATATAATTATAAACATATTAACTTGGGTTAAAAAACGTAAAATATTTATTTGCAATTCAAATTAGTTTTTCCTTGTAATTTTTCTAGAAATATCTTGTCAATATTTATATTCAAATTGATCCTACAAAGTATTAAATTTCCATCAACATGTCGATATTTTCATGTTTTCTTGAATTTGATATCAACTTGGGAGGTAAATTGATATTTTCGTTATATCATTGAAAAATCAACCAAACATAATAATTAAACAATAAAATATCATTAATATAATTATAATATAAAAAATAGTGATAAAATATTTATTTACAAATTTAAATTTATTTTTAAAACCCATCAAAATTAAAATTTTATCGGCATAAAGATATTCCTAAAATTAGGATGATGATATTTACATCGACATTTATAGTTTATTTATTGATTCTATCACATCAATACGCACATTTTAAACCTTTTGCAAAGTCATGGTTATCCTCTTTTACCTTTTTTTTTTTTTTTTTTTTTTGCGAATCTTAAATTTATATTAAAAATAAATCGAATGTCAACTAGAATATTAATTGCATGTCTTCTTCTTCCTTTGGCCACTCTCCACTTTCCTCTACACCTAAAACTTCGGACACAGAGAGAGAAATAAACTGTTTCCGTTTCAATGGCGGACGCCACTGTCAAAAACAACCGCACACCTCATATCCTCGCGATCCCCTACCCAGCGCAGGGCCACATCAGTCCGTTGCTCCAATTCTCGAAGCGCCTGCAGAAAAAAGGAGCCAAAGTTAGCCTCGTCACAACCAAATTCATCGCTCGCACTTCTCACTCCATTTCTTCTTCTTTCCCTCTCCTCACCATCTCCGACGGCCACGACGACGGCGGTATCGACTCCGCTGAGAGCATCCAGAGCTACCTCGATTCCCTCCGTCGATTTGGATCTGAGTCGCTGCGGGAGGTTCTACAGCAGCTCTCCTCCTCTGCTTCCCCTGTCAATTGCGTCATCTACGATGGCTTCCTCTCTTGGGTTCTAAATGTCGCGAACGAGTTCGAGATTGGAAAGGCGGTGTTCTTCACTCAATCTTGTGCCGTCGCGGACATTTATTACCATGTTTACAAAGGATTAGTCGAGTTACCTCTTCCGGATAAAGAGATTGAAATTCCTGGTTTGCCGCCGCTGAAACCGCCGGAATTTCCGTCGTTTATATATCAATTAGGAACATATCCAGCGTATTACGATGTGATTGTGAATCAGTACGCCAACATCCATAAAGCGGATTGGATTTTCTGGAACACATTTTACGAATTGGAGCGAGAGGTAATTGAAATTCGTTACTCAATCGGTGAAATCGACTTCGAATTTTGGAGTAATTTGGTTGTAATGATGATTGTTATTTTAGGTTTTGGAGTGTTTGAAGAGAATATGGCCAGCGATTAGGACGGTCGGACCGAGTATTCCTTCAGCATTCTTGGACGGACGGATTGAAGATGACAGAGACTACGGGCTCAGCTTCTTCAATCCGAACGGCGATGCTAGTCTGAAGTGGCTTGACGGCCGCCGGAAAGGGTCGGTGGTTTTTGTGTCGTTTGGGAGTTTAGGGGCGGTGTCGGTAAAGCAAATGGAGGAGACGGCCAACTGCTTGAAGAACTGTAAATGCCAATTTTTGTGGGTGGTAATCTCTCGATCATTCTTTCTATTTTATTTTTTTCTTTTTGAAAGTTCTTTCTAATTTTCTTTTTAGATATGTTATTTTAAATTTTGGTTTAATTTCTATTTTGGTTCTTCAAATTAGAATTTTGTTCTATTTTAGACTATAAATTTTCACAAACCTCCATTTGAATTAGGGGTTAACCCAGGTTGAAAGACTTTTTATCCCCAACTCAATTATTTAAATTTCTTCGATCTAAACCACTCTTATTAAAAAATGAACCCAACCCAATCCAACTATAAAATATTTGGGTTGGATTGAGTTGGTTCAGATTAATCGGGCCATTTGTTTAAAAAAAATTTCTAAAAAGAAGCATAATGTAAATATGTAAAAATCTTATTTAATTATTTTCATATATTAAATTCAAATTAACAACTCAATTTTAATTTATAGTTTGGTTAATCAATTTTTTCGGGTCATCGGGTTTTTTGAACACCCCTAGTTTGAATCACTAAACTTCAAAAAAAATATTTATTTTGGTTCTTATTAATAAGAGAGTATGTTAACTTTTGTCTTTCATTTGATTCAAGAAAATTTAAGAAATGATTTTAAGTCATGTGATTTGAAATTCGTGAAATGATTATAAATTAATTATTTGTTTGGAATGAGAAAGATTTGAAATTGATATATTTAAAATTTTGTGTTTGGGTGTAATATGAAAAGAAAAGAAAGTTGAATTTACTAATATATATTTTTAACTATGATATGTTAATTGAAAAGTAGAATTTGACTAGGTTAATTCAAGCATTGTTTAGTAATCATTTCGTTTTTTGTTTTAATTTTTAAAGAACTAAGTCTATTTCCTCCCAATTTCTTCCAATGATTTGTATCTTTCGTTAAGTACGATGGTTGAATTTTTAGTCAAATTTTAAAAACAAAAACAACTTTTTTTAGTCTTCAAAATTTAGTTTGGTTTTTTAAACTATTGGTAAAAGTAGATAATAAAGGAAGAAATTTGAAGGTGAAAAATAATATCTATAGGCTTAATTTTCAAAAATAAAAACAAAATGGTTACAAAATAAAAGCAAAGTAATTTACTTTCAAATCTCATGAAATCCTGTAAACATGAGTATTTTAGCCAGGAAAGTTTTCTTTAAGTCAAATGGGATTTGAAATCATTTGGATTTTAAAATCATTTCATTTCTTGGAATACCAAACAATGGAATTCATTTGCAATCTATTATGAATTGAAATCCCTTAAAATCATGAAGTTCCAAACGGGTCATTAAAGATAAAATCCGTTTAATGATGAAATTGTATCTAGCATGAGTTGAACAAAGACGAAGGTGACGTAAAATATCAATAACTAATATGTCAAAATAGTGAACAAACAAAATCTTAAATGTAAAATATAACTTTTGAGATCTCATATAAAAAATCACGTTGCCATCTAAGCGAAGGTGCTGGTTAGAGGCCTCGTGGCTCAAACATATGAATCATGGAGATGATAGACAACCTTGAGCTTGAACATGTCTTGAAAGTGACTTGTGAGAAAAATGATGATTATTATGGATATGGAAAAACAGTGAGAGAGATTCAGATTGGGAAGGAGAGAATTTTGAGTGGTTATAGGAATTTTTTTAAGGGGGAGAAATATGTCAGATATGAGAGAAGTAATTAAAGGTTGAGAAAGAAAGGACTTGGGAAGAGACATTCTTGGGTAGAGAAGAGACGATGGACAACAAATTAATTTCTTTTTTTTCTTATAATAAAAATAAAATAAAATAAAAAGACAAGAATGTTAGAGATGTCTATTTCTCTCACGGAGATGAGCTCCACATAGACTATGACACAATTCAGCTTTATTTATTTATTATAATAAATTAATGTTATGTTGTTCTTATTAGTAAATTTCAAAATATATCGATTAGTAGTCTAGATCATGAATATGTTTGAATTTAATATTCAAATTTATATTATATATATGAATAATTTGATTAGTAATTATATCATTTTACTAGAAAATTAGAGCATTTATCTTTAAATTCAAATTGTTTTTCTTTTAAACTAATCATATAAAAAAAACTTAGTGAGAAATTTAACTATTTAATTAAGTTTTTTTTTTTATTTGGGTTGATTGATTTTTTAAAAAAATTAAATGGGAGAAAATTTTCGACAATTAATTTGATCTCTACAAATTTTTCATGAAGAATTTCTGCCTCAATCCTCGAAGGAAATTTCACGAAATTGGGAAGTTAGGACCGGGATGGAGAAGCCTTCTCCATCCCGGGCTCCACCATGGACATCTTTAGTTGAAAGGTGGATTTATAGAGACAAGAGATGGTGGTATTGATGTATTGAAAAGTGAGGAGTAGATTTAAACGAGGATAGAAAAGAGAGAACTAATTGAAGAGAGAGAAAAAAGTGGAATTGAAAAGAGAGATTGCTAATTTGATTTTTTTTTTTTTTTTTTCAATGTGAAAATGAAAAGGGGAATTTAAACGAGGTGAGAAAGATAAAAAGAAAATGATAATATACAAAATAAAGGGTGAAGGTTGGGTTTAAAGGGAGTTTGAAACTTCATGCTAATGATATTTATTTTTATTTTATTTTCCACTTAAGAAAAAAAAAAAAAAAAAAAGCAATGAAAACGCGTGGATGCCAAAAGAAAAACGAGGAGATAAAAGAAAAGGAGAAAAAAAAACTTGTGATAAAAGGAAAAAAAATGAGGAGTGGGTTTTGAAGTGAAAAAAAAAAAGATAAAAAGATGTAGATTGTTAAAGACTCGTTTGATAATTATTTTGTTTTGAAAATTAAATCTATAGACGTTAATTTTACTTCTAAATTTCTTTTTTTGTTATCTATCTTTTACCTATAGTTTAAAAAATTAAGCCAAGTTTTGGAATTAAAAAAAAAAGTAGCTTTTAAAAAGTTATTTTTGTTTTTAGAATTTGGTTAAGAATTTAACCATTATACTTAATATTTATGCAAATTATTGTAAGAAAAAGAGAAGTAGACTTAATTTTCAAAAAAACAAAAACAAAAAACCAAATGGTTACTAAATGAGGCATTTACTTTTTGTTTTTGTTTTTAAAAAATAAGTTTATAAGCACTATTTCTACCTCTAAATTTTTTCATTTATCTACTTTTTACCAATAGTTTAAAAAAACAAGCCAAAATTTGAAAAAAAAAACACTTTTAAATTTTTTTTTTTTTTGGTTTTTAGAATTTGGCTAAGAGTTCAATCATTGTACTAAAGGAAGATTCAACTCATTTAAGAAATAGAGAGGAAAGAGGCTTAATTTTCAAAAATAAAAAACAAAAAACGAAGTGATTATCAAACCTAACTTAAATAAGTAGGATTTTATGTGATTTTATTTAAATATATATATATATATATATAATCAAAGTTTATTATTATTTCAAAGTTATTCTTAAATTTTCATAAGTAAATATAGTTCAATAATAATTGGTATGATACGGTTATTCTTAAATTATTATTATTATTATTATTATTATTTTAAAAAAAATGAGAATAGGAAAATATAACAGCCATCACATCTATGTTTTTACTTTACATTATTTATTATTATTGTTGTTGTTGTTACGTGTATTTGCACTTTGGATTATGAAGCACAAACATAGATACGGTTACACAATATGGATACGACGATTCATCAATTTCTAAAAAACTAAGATACGAATACATCTAAGAATATATCATTTTTTATATTTTTTTAATATATATATTTCTAAAAAAGAAGATACTGATACATTGAAATTACATTTTCTTTTTCTTAAAAAAAATCTATGATATAGATAAATTTAGCATAAGTTAATAACAGAAAAGTGCTCGTATTACAAAGAAGAAGAAGAAAGAAGAAGAAGAAGATTAGAGGGAGAAGTATGAAGATAAACAAAGAATTTCTTTTCAAATGGTTTATATTTTGGTAGACTTTGTGGAGACTCAAATGTGAAGATAAAGATAAGAGGATTCTACGGTTTGGTCTTTTATTTATTTTTTTCCTTTTAGTTTTGGACTCGAGTAGTAATCTTTTTAAATAGGTTGCCCAATTTTAGATTGAGAAAGATTCGATGAGTTGTTTGTCTTTTTTTCTTTAAAAAAAGTACTCGTAGAAATAGATACGTCAAATCGCATGTCAGATATGTATCTGAAAGTATCGATATTTGATACGTGTTTGATATGGATTTGTTGTCTTACATGAAGTATCTGTTCTTTGTAGACTGACTTTGGAGAATAGTGAGTTTTATTTTTTATTCTTTTGCGTCTGAGGAATGTGCCGTGGGCTACGGTGCAGGCCACTCATTTGTCCTTTTTTTTCCCTCTTCTTTTTGTAAGTTCTAAATTCTTTGAAATTTTAGTTTTTTTTTTTCCTTCTTTTAATTTGTTCAGAATATTTATTTTTTTATATAATTTAATTTTCATATTTATATTTTGTACTTTATTCATGTGTAATCTCTTTTATTTTTTTTTGGTTGCATGTAACTTTTTATTTATTTTATTTTAGGTACTTATTATCTTCTCATTTTATTGTATTGGTATGATATAAAAAATACATTAAATTAATCGGTCTTAATCCTTATTTGTTTTTATAAAAGAACTAATGATAGACTTTAGAAAATTTGAAAATCTTGTTTTTTAAATTCTTGAAATGAGTAGTTGATTCTTTGGAAATTTGAAATCCATCCCTGACATGTTTTCACTAAAACTTTAATATGTTCTTTTATGTTCCATTATTATGCTTCTTAAGTGGTTATTGTTGTTTGTTTTTATAATGTTTTCCTTAAGGTGATTTTTATATCTAATTTAATATTTTTTCTAATACTTTACATTTTTTAAACCCCTTTAAAAAAAAAAAAAAGTTCTTTGCAAAGTCGTTTAAATTGCATTTGGGTGCTTTTGAACATCTAAAAGCTTCTGTATTATTTCAAAAAGTTTTCTAACTTTTTTTTCCTAAGAATTTGGTTTTAAGACTATTTTCTCTTTAAAAAAGTTAGTACGGCGTACTCCAAAAATATTTAGGAGTCCGATTTTTTAGAATTTTTTAAATCATAATCTTTAGGAGTATGAGATTGGATACTAAGAAAAAATGAATTTAATTAATTTTTACTTTTTAGAAAAAAAAATCCTTTATTAATAGACTATTCCTATAGTGGATTTCAGAAATTTTCTCAAATTTTTTAGGTAAATTTGTTGTTTTTTTTTTATAAAATCTTATATAACAACATTAATGGATGGTCTTCATTTATTTTATGATCGTGATTACAAATATTGAAAAAATGAGGGGTAAAATAAGACTTTTTTAAAAAACATTTTTAATTCAAGATTTAAAATGTGACCACCATTTTTGAAAACATGTATTATAGGGTGCTAACACCTTCCATAAACCCAAGTGACTTTTGAACTTAACTCTAATTTTCGCTAACAATTTTAATTTTTTTTAATTAAAGTTTATTTTATTTCAATGTCTAATTACACCATAAAAAGAATTGATGGCGACTTCTTTCTTTTTTTTTAAAAAAAAAAAAAAAAAATTCCTTTTAAGGACACCAGCCACTCCATGTCATCTCAAGTATGTGGCCGCAAGCATTCTTCATAATTCCAAAATATATCTACATTGTGTCATTTTTGCAAGAAAATTATTATTATTATTTAATTAATTTTTACAAAAGTGATTAAATTTAAAAGAGATATACTTCGGTGCATTCTAGAGTGTATATATCTTTGTGCAACCCCACTCCAAGGAACAAGTTTAAAGAAAATTAAAAAAGAAAAACAATTTGACAAGTGGTAAACCATGGTTTGACAATGAATTGGATTTGGACAATTTAGAGTGTACAGATTAAAATATATTAAAACTGAAGGAAAGACGATGAAATTCAAAGTACATTAACCAAAACTCTATTGACTAACAATGGTGATCTAAGAACTTTGGAACCTCTTTTGAAATGTTGTAATCTATTAGTCAATGGGTTTGATTCATTGAATCCTCTTAATTTCACTCGAAAGAACATGATTTCAAATGCAGGTCAGGACATCGGAGGCGGCGAAGCTTCCGAGAGATTTTATGGCAGAGACAAAAGAGAGAGGGCTCGTGGTTTCGTGGTGCCGGCAATTGGAGGTTTTGGCGCATGAAGCGATCGGATGCTTCGTGACACACTGTGGCTGGAACTCCACATTGGAGGCAATCTGTTTGGGAGTTCCCATGGTGGCAGTGCCGGGATGGACCGACCAGACTACGAATGCCAAGTTTATCACCGACGTTTGGAAAGTGGGCGTCAAAGCTCCGGCCGACAGCGGCGGTGTTGTGGGACGAGAAGCTCTGTTGCAAGGCATAGAGGAAGTGATGGGGGAAGAAAAAGGCGGTGAGATTAGAGAAAATGCTGTCGTATGGAAGGCATCGGCCCTAAAGGCATTTGAGGCTGGTGGAAGCTTCGATGGGGTTGTCGATGAATTTCTTGCCAAAATTAGTAGTCGCTTTTAGCTTTTGTTCTTTGTTCTTTAGGATCAACATTAGATGAAGACTTCACATATGTCGATCAACTTTCATTTTCTGAACTTTTGTTGCAATGTGTCTGTTTTGAGGACTAAATTGTTGTGTAACTTTATTTCAATTTCAAACTTTTCTTCTTCGTGTTATGTTAACTTTATTTTCGAATTCTATAACATATTTGTAAGACTTTTACCTATTGAATGAACTTGGGTCAGTGTTTGAGATATTTTGTTTGTTATTACCTACAAGTCAATTTGACTAATAATATTCTAAATGAATATATATATATATATACATTTAAAATAGTTTTTCTCTTTTGCAAAAATAGCCCTATACTGATGCCAAATTGAATCGTCGATAGATACTGGCTATAATGATGCCAAAACAATGTTGTCGACATAATACAACTGCTGACGATACATTGTAATGTCGGCAGAGGCGGGTTATTTCGAAACTAGAAGTGTGACATCAACATAAGACAACTGTCGTCAGTAAATATTGACGTCTACAGTTCTTTGATACACCGATGCAAGACAATACCGTCGGTAGATAAGAATTGTCGACGCCCAATATGTTTGCCGGTGTGTAACTTTCCTATGTCGATGCTACACATTCAGCGTCGTCATAGGTTCAAATTGACGATTCAGTTCTATGTGTCAATAGAACCCGCGTACGCTAATGCCTACCCATTTGCCATTAGCAATGTCTATCCCGAAGGCCAATTGGCATCGACATAGGTTATGCCAATAATTTTTCAATCTACGCTTATGTTTTTTGTATCAGAAAAAGTTTTGATTCTTGTACGGGTAAGTCATTAGTCAAAGGTACACTAGAAACTCCATACTCTTGTATATTATCAAGCTTTTCACTTTACAACTAAATTAAGCATTGAAGTGTGTGTAATTTGACAACAAACTAGTGTTTATTTCTTTTTTATTGTAGGACATTCGTACTATTTGCCTAAAAATATATATAATTTTACCGCTGATTCAATTTTCAAAATCAATAGTGTAAATATATATACACACGGTAACAACCTACATATTTGAATAAGAGGATTTTTCACCAAAGTGACAAACAAAAGATTTAAGCTTCATTTGGTAACCATTTAGGTCCCGTTGGTTTTTTATTTTTGTTTCTAAAAATTAAGCCTATAGACATTACTTCTCCTTTTAAATTTCTTTCTTAGTTATTTACCTTTTACCAATTGTTTAAGAAACCAAGCCAAAATTTGAAAACTAAAAAAATAGCTTTTGAAAACTTGTTTTTGTTATTGGAATTTGGCTAAAAATTCAACCATTGTACTCGATAAAGATGCAAATCATGGTAAAAAAAATGGGAGGAAATGGGCTTAATTTTAAAAAACAAGAATAAAAAAACGAAATAGTTACTAAACAAGACCTTAACTTTTGATTTTTGTTTTTGAAAATTAAGTCTATAGATTCTACTTCAACCTCCAAATTTCTTCCTTTGTTATCTATTTTTTATTAATTGTTTAAAAAATCAAACAAAAATTTGAAGACTAAAAAAAGTAGCTTTTAAAATTTTATTTTGTTTTAGAATTTGACAAATAATTCAACCATTGTATTCAAGAAATGTGCAAATCATTGTAAAAAATAAAGAGAAAATAGATTTAATTTGTAAAAACTAAAAAAAAATAAAAATAATTACCAAATGGAGCCTTAAATATTTGTAGAGCTGGCCAGTGAGATTTGTATTCCTTACTATTTGTATCATATGAGTTTTACCAAACTTTTTTATTTTTAAGGAGAAAAGATTATTTAATGGAGGTAGTATAAGACAATTATTGTTAAACGTAAGTTGGTTTAACAAATATTTATAAGGTTAATCTTTAATTTATGCATTCACCCTCACCAGATTGGCAATTAATTTAAGAATTTGCATTTTAATTTACTAGTACTCTAGCAGCACGTTTACATATAGTTTTTTTATCCAAGTAAATAGTTCATTTATTTTTTTATATGTAATATTCATTATAAAAATTTTAAAACAATGAAAGATAATAGTTTGGGGTTTTCAGTTTATAAAAGGAGAAATCAAAGATTGATTATATATTATAATTTTAAATAAAAAGTCAAAAGAATATATTGATTATTTTTATAATAATAATAATAATAGTTTTTCTTCTTCTTTTTGTTATAATAAAATCTAAAATATTTATAAAAAATAAGTTTTTTTTTTTTAAAAAAAAAAAGCAAGCAATTCAACAAAAAGTTATAAATGAAAGCAAGAAAATTAATAGAGTATAAAAACAAACTCACTATACTGAAAAGACTTGAGTTTTTGTTGAAAATGAGTATAAAACTGATTTTTATATAGTTATAGGAGATAAAGAGTAACAAAACTCTTGAAATTCCAAAACTTTGATATTTCATTATTGATTATAATTAAAAATAAATATAACATTCAAATTTTATTTACATAAAAGTTAAGGGATAACATTTAATAAATTCAAGCCATTTATATTCTAACTCTTCAATTTCCAATTTTGAAATTATTATTGTGTAATAACTAATTAAGTAGTGATATATCCATTATTATTTTAAATTGAGCTGTTAAAAATTCTAAATAAATTTATTATTTATGCGAATATGAAAGTTTAAGCTTCCCATTTCAAGGGTAAGACCGGTAGATAGCTGAAGACATAAAGTGAAAGATGAAAATTTGGGGATAGGAGGAAAGTTGTTCTCTTAACTGTTGAATCCAGGTCTTGAACTAGGGGTCTTACCCTCTCGTTGGCCCGAGAGGGATCCGGTTTTTTGATTGGATCACAAACCAATTGTTCATTAGAGGATCAGTAAAACTTAAGTAGCAAAGATGTAATTTCGGGGGTAAAACAACATTGACCCAATTGTTATTACGAAAAACCTGTGAAGGGTCAACTTACTAGTTATGGTTAAATCAAGTGGACATAGATTTATCTACAGTGAGAAGAGTGCAACTATCGAGCTATAATGGAATGACTCGATAGTTAACAAATATAGATTAGTTCAGTCTAAAAAGTTTTAGTCAATTATCTTAAATCATTAAAGCTCGTGATCTATAGGTTCATAAGATCTCTCTCCTAGCTCATAAAACATAATCACCTTGGATTAGTAAATCAAGTGAATTTGGAATGATTTCAATTTGAAATGTTCAAATTGAATTTGGGGTTTGAATTTGAATAGTTCAAATTCAAATTAGGGTTTATATAATTATATTTGATATAATTAAATAACGTTTAATTTATCAAAATTAAATGAAATTGGAGAGTTTATAATATTTAAATATTAATTTAAATATTAATAACGTGAATATGATTCATGTTTAAAATTAGTTGTGTGATTAATTTAATATTTAATATTAAATTATTATTTAATTAATTAAAATCAAATTATTTTTCAATTTTAATCCGAGAAATTGGAAATTGAAAATTTGAATTTAATTATTTTTTAATTAGAATTGAATTTGATTTTAAGTTTTAGTTCTTTTTGAATTAATTAAAATTAAGAATTGAAAAATGGATATTGGGAATTTAAAAACCTCTTAGTGAAGAAATACAATCTTTGATGAAGTAGGAGGTGGATCTTCTCAATAAAAACACCTAGGCCATTATTTTATTGCAATTGAAGTGTCAATGGCAGTCTCCTTTAGTGCCTGCATGTAGAAGAATATTAAAAACACTTCAATTTCTCAGATTGAAGTAGATTTTTTACTGCTGAAAACTGGTTTCTGTAGAAAATATTCTTCCTCTCCAAAACTCCAAAACTTTCGAGTACCACCCCTCAAATTCAAGGCTGATAATAGTAGAGAAGATCTTTTCGTGGTTCACTATAGATTTGGAGCTGAAAATTTGTGGAACAACAACTTTGATTGGAGTAATTCTTCAAAGGTATGTTTGCTTAGAAACCCTCTTCTATAAAATCCTGTTTTACATGCTTTTAGAACTCAATTAAATGTAATCAGAATGCTTATTGATTCTGATTGCTTCCGTTGCTTGCTTATTCATTCCTACACATTAAAACATTTAAAATGCAATATTTATTATAATTAAATGTAAAATCATAAATTTTATAATTATTTTCTTAGAAATTAGTTAAGAAAATTTTGAATATAAAAGATTGTTATATTCTACCATTTCATAATCTCTTACTTTAATTATAATTAACCATGGAATTTAGTGGTTAAATAAGTTTAAAAAATGAAAGTGTAACTATGAGTCATCATTCGACCTTTTATTAGTAAAGAAACTTTGTACTTAAAAGGGAATGAGTGGATAAACTGAGTATTACTCAATTGACATCAAGTATGTGCTATAAGCCTTAAGCTTAAAGGTTCGATCCTTCTATCCTTTATATTGTCAGAAAAAGAAAAGGAACGAGGGAAAGGGGAGAAAATTAAACAATTTAGATAAATTAAAAGGAGGCCATACAAAAGGTTGTGTGAATCTTTTTATCTTACTAGTCAAGGATCATATAAATGAATATTATATAATTTGATCTAATTACTATAAAATTTTAAAGGTTCTATTGTAACAATTATGTTTAATATTTTCATACTATGGTATTTTCATACAAAATTTTCTACTTAGTGCAAAGAAAATTTTTTGTTAGTAATTAAATAATCGAATAAATATGTTAATTATTTTGGTATTACATAATATATATATAATGAAGCTTTATATATATATATACATATATATATACTTTGAAGTTACTCTATGAAAGGGTGAAATGTATTTTAAATTCTTTTAATGGAGACCTCTTATAAAAATGTTACAATTATTCAAAGAGAGAAAATATAAGATTTTATAACAATTTTAAGGGGGAAAAAAGGAAAATAAATTCTCTCATACATAACCTTGCTTATGAGTGTAAAAGGACATATACATGAAATTTTTTAGTATAAATTCAAAGTAACTAAAAAGTGTATAATTTTTTGTTTGAAAAAAGTTTATTTATGTCATAGATACATATCATATAAATATTGTTTTCATGAAAACATATCATGCATTATATATATTTAGAATTGCAAAATAGATTTTCACTTATAGGTTATTATAAAAAAAAAGGTTTTTTTTCTCCATATGGTAAAGTTTTGTTTAAAAGAACATTATTCTCATTATTATTATTTATTGAATTCCCTTCCTATTTTCATTCAATCCGTTTTAATTATGCTTTAAACTTTTTGAAAATTGTAAGAAAGCCTACCACTTAGAAGCAAATGAAATTAGATGTGTCACACAACTTATTTCCACACGTAGTAACAACTAGAAAGCAAACAGAAAGACTTAAGAAGGTGAACACAAATTTTGTTAATCCAGTTTGGTGAAATTCCACCTACGTCTGAGAAACAGTATGTGATGGATTGTATCAACAAGCAGCGAAAGCAACAAGGATCAATAAGCATTCTAATTCATTACTTTTGGCAAAAACTAAAACATGCACTTGCAGAAACAAATGAGTTTCAAGTGATACCTTTGTAGAACTTCTTCAAAGCTCGATTTCTAGTTGCAAATTTCTCCAAATCTTGTTATAGACCACCCCAAGATCTTCCCACTATTCTCTCTAAATTGAGTTGTGGGACTCAAAATAAACTTGAAGGGAATTTGGAGAAAAGCTCACACCAGCAACCCACTTGAAGAATACCTTCTTCACACGAATTTTTCAGCAAAAATTCTGTCGATTGCATTGCCTCAATTTCACTCTAATCTTCTCGATATATTGCAAACTATCATGCAAAGAAGATGACTGCATGACATGCAGCTCATGCTTGGAGTTATTAAAGCCAAAGTGAAATGGGTTATGCGTGAGCTACTTTGAAGGTAAATGGAAAAAACCGAAATTCCATTTATGTGTTTTTAAACTTTTTCCAATTTGATTTTAAAATCACATTTGATTTCAAAAATCAAAATTTATTAATTTTACAAATTAATTTCATAAATTAATTTTACAATAAAATTAATAAATAATTATTTAAACAATTTAAATAATTCTAATTAATTTAATATCAAATATTAAATTAATTTTACACAAATCCATATTCATATATTTAAATCATATTTAAATATCAATTCTCCTATTCCGTTTAATTCTTAAAATTAAACATGTAATTATAATTAATATAATTACTAATTCTTTTAATTCTAATTTGAACGTTTCAAATTAACTTATCACGTTACTCTAAAGCTAATCCACAGGGACCTTGCGAACCTATAGATCATGGGCTCCAACGATTCGAGATTAATTGGCTAAACTCATTAGACCGAATTAACCCTCATTCGTTAACTAATAGGTCACTCCACTAAAACCCATAGTTGAACTCCCCTCACTGTAGATCTATTATGTCCACTCGATATAACCATGATTAGAAGTTAACGGTTGTTCGTAATAACAGCTGGGTCAAATCTCTATTTTATCCCCGAGATTACCTCTTGTTCTTTAAGTCTCACCGATTCTCTAATGAACAATTGATTTGTGATCCAATCAACAAACCGAGTCCCTCTTGAGCCAATGAAAGGGTGGGGGCCCTTATTTAAGACCCAGAATTAGCACTTAAGAAACAACCTCTCTACTATCCCTAAAAGCAGGTAGGAGTGAATTCCATCTTGCACCTTATGTCCCCAGCTATCTATCTGGTCTTACCCCTTAAATGAGAGTTTATTGAGTTGACGCTGTTTAGCCAACCCTTATCTATGCAAATCTAAGGATAATCCCGAATAAATAGGAGTTCATAGTTAGCTCAGGATTAAGGTCAAATTACCTAGGCCATCGCTTTGAAATAGTCAGTCTTAAATAGTAAACAGCATTACAAAGTAAGAAAGACTGAGTTCGTGGTTCGGTCTTGTACAAACTCTTTTACACAGGACGCCCTTACTCTTCATGTCATAACATGTACGAATTAGGATCACAATGTTTATAGTACTTTACAACTCTTTGTAATACCTACAGAGTAGGTCACACCCAATAGTGTTACCAGAATAAGACACCCAACCTTATTCATATATTATAGATCATCTTGACTATTTACTCGAACCTGATCCACTTTTATGTCTCTACATAAAGTTCAAGCACTCATGTAATAGTCAAGGAAATTTTTAGGTTTATTGGATTTCTAATAAAGCAAATCATTTATTCAATAACAACTTATTGAATTTTCAGAATAAGTTTTATTGTTTACAAACCACGAGTTTTAGGACATAAAACCCAACGGTATGTCCGTGGAAAGATTCTTTTGCTCATAATAAGTTAAGCAGTTTACAACGTTGTACTTATCTATAATAGCATGAAAAATACATAGACACACGAATAACTCAACTCACAAGATGACAGTCAGGCTCCCCTTAAGTGCAATGCCTCCTCTCGAGGTGAAACTTAGGCTCCTCCTAACTTGGATATTTGTACTATTCTCTTAGGCTCCCCTTAAGAGTGTGAATACATCAAGTCACAATCTTTCCACCTTGATGCGAAGTCCCCTTCACACTCAAACTTAGGTCCTCCTTAGTTCGGAACCTTAGAAAACATTAAAGAAACCTTCACAATGTTTTATAACCAAGACCAACAATCTTGATAAGTATAGTATCAACCCAAAAAAGAAAAAAAAACTCATCCGGCATTAAAGTAGAATAAAGATCAAAACACCCATTAGCCATTTGAGCAAACTTGACTCTATGGATTGTAAAACATGAAAAGCAGCAACCCTAGAAAGAAATAACACCCTTTATAGGGGAGCAACAGAAGGAAGTAAGCACATTTGGAAGACCATCGGCCAAAAAGGAAATAAAACCAATACGACATAGATACGCAGTTGCATAAATAAGGAAAGAAATAATCCTACAAGAAATCTGAGGTTTCCCTAGATAGAAACACAACACTCTTTATAGGAGAGCAATAGAAGGATGTAAGCCCATTTGGAAGACCATCGGCCAAAAAGGAAATAAAACCAATAGGACACAGATACGCAGTTGCATAAATAAGGAAAGAAATAATCCTGCAAGAAAACCAAGGTTACTGCAAATCATAAGAACAACCATTGAGACAACTGACACCAGTAACATCTCTTCAAAGCCTTAAACAATTGAGGTCAATCTTCAACTCTAACAAACTTCCCCTTTGGTTAATAATTTTTAAAGCAAGATAACACATCATGAACTAGGCCAACCAAACACATAAATCCAACAACCATATATACTAAGATTAAAAGCTAGGGAGATAAAGAAAGAAGAGTCAAAGCAACCATAGCAACAACACAACAGAGATCCAGTTTACACACCAAAAAAACAAAAAACCCACAAAGCTAGTACAAAACAACCTATCAACACTAAAACTCTCCCCTTTTCTGACTTAAAAAACTAAGAAGCCATATCAATAAAATCACTAATACCTCCAGAAGAGGAAGCTCCAGTCAGTGCCAAACACATCAATCAAACCAACTAATCAACTTCAGCCTTGTACTCTTGAATGCGCTCAAGGAGTAAGTTGGATCCCAAGACTGTGTGGATAGCAGTTGATGAACTCGTCTTCCAAAGGGGAATCAACCATAGTCAATGTAGGGTTGTCAGACTGAGGAGCTAGAACCAAAGAAGACACACCCTTTTTCCCTCCTGGCTTTGTGGATTTTCTAATAGATGGACCAGGTGCATGAGAAGCATCTTCAGAGCTGCTTTCAAGGCCTCAATCTTTTGAAGAAACAGACACGTGATCTTCATCCTCAAAGTTCTCTTCATTGTGGGCATGATCATATGTTCAGGAGATTTTTCAATATTGTCTATAGCAACTTTCTTTTGTTTCTCAACTAGCTTATTCGACGACAAATTATCGTCATAACTCATCTCAGCAGACATACTAGGAGGATCGTTGCTTAAGGTAGCTACAACTTCAACAATTTTGTGCACATCAGAGGAAACACCTCTCGCAATCTCAATATCAGGGTCAATACTAGGGCCCTGAAGGATAGAAAAGTCTCTAGCATGCATGTGAGAAGACATGAGGGAATTTTCATTCAAACAAACGTTTTTAGTAGATGAAGGGTTTTGATTAACAATAGTTTTGTCGTTATTTTCAGCCGCAGAGACATTAGAAAAATTAGTATTGCTAGTAACATTAACACTGTCGGTAGCCCCAGTTACATCCACTTGAGTTGAGATACTAATATCAAAGACATGACTCAAATTTTCAACTCCCTGACTATTTTGACTCGGATCAAGCTTAAATGTGTCCAAACTACAACCTGACAAGTTCTTAGAGTTAGAGAGAATTTCAAGATCACTTTTCAAGATTTGAAGAATTTACAGCAACAGAGTGCTTACGCATGGCGGATTTAGAAGAACTAGACAAACCACTAAGGGAACTGGAAATGCCCCGCATGTGAACCCCATAAGCATTACAATCAATGGGAGGAACATCTTCTTCAACACTTTTCTTACGATTTTCCTTCTTTTTGAAACAGACCATGTTAGACTTTTGATTGTAAACTCCTCACCGAGTATTCACCATTTCAAACTAACTAAAGTTACTAACTACCACCCACCACCAAACATAATTAAAGTTAAATTAAGTGCAAACTTACCTGTCTCACGCTGGGCAACTTAAAAATTCAAGACAACTTTCATGTGTGCCTGACGCATAAGATGGCCCAACTAGCCTAGCTGACTTCAAGATTTGTTAATTGCTATAACTTTATCGTGCAGAGGCCCAAAGCAGCCTAAAGCTTCAAATTGGTTTGCATCAAGTGGCTTAATGAAAATATTTGCAACTTGTTTCTCTGAGCTAACATGTTCAAGAATAATTTGCTTGCTTTTAACAAGCTCCGAGTAAAGTGGTGACAAATATCAATATGCTTTGTTCTACTATGTTGAACTGGATTTTTGGAAATATTTATGGCACTCTGGTTGTCACAGGAGTTTCTTCACTATTCTCACTATGTTTAAAAACATCGACTTCAGGATTTTCTAGAATTGAGGAGTTGGAAGAAATGCAACTAACAAGGGCTTTAACATCCCCCTCAGCGTCATTACTTTCATCAATCTCATCATCTGATAGAATGAGTACAAAACTTTTATTATCTTTTAAGAAAATTTGGACATTCAAATTGAAAGTGTCCATACCCCTCACACTCCCTGCACCGAAAGTGTTTTTCTCTATTAAGACTATTTCCATTCTTTGTTTTTTCAAACTCTTTTTTATAATTTTGAGATATGAACTGACTGGAAGGAGCAACAGTATTAGCCTTCCCACTTTTAGGAGAATGATTACCAATTTTTTTTCCTTACCTTTTCATAACTCTGTTGAATTGCTTGGACAATATAGCAATAGAATCAGCAAAGGAAACTTCAGAATGACATTCACTTCTTCCTTCATATGTTCAACTGAATATTGCAGGGAAATTGCCTTGTTCTTTCTTCAAAGTGACTATCCGAAGACATTTTAAACGTTAAGAGAGATCCAAACAACTCATCAACTTTCATCTTAGAAATTTCTTGGGCTTTCTCAATTGCAGTGACTTTCATATCAAAATTTTTGGGCAATGAACGCAAAACTTTCCCGGACCAACTTTTCTTCCAATATCTTTTCACCAAGAGAAAATGACTTATTTGCAATATCTAACAAATGAACATTAAATTCACCAATAGATTCATCATCATGCATTTTCAGATTTTCAAATTTAGAGGTCAAGAGTTGAAGTCTCGAGAGCTTGACTTTTGAAATTCCTTCATGAGCCATAGACAGAATATCCTAAGCTTTTTTAGCTGACACGCAATTGTTGATGAGATGGAAAATGTTTCGATCAACACCATTGAAGATTGCATTTAGAGCACGAGAGTTTCTAAGAGATATTTCATCTTCTATCTCAGACCACTCTATCTCTGCCTTAAGAACTTCTTTACCATCAGCATCTTTTACTTTAGGTGGGCTCATCAAGCTATGAAAAATTTCCAAGTCTTATGATTAAAATACTCAAGGAAAGCAGTCATTCTAGCCTTCTAGTAAAAGTAATTTAATCCATCAAGGACAGGTGGATGAGTGGTGGAACTATCTTCTTTTATCCCTTCCATGATCTAAACACCTAAGATAAAGATGACCTACTTTGATACCAATTGAAAATTATAAGAAAATGTACCACTCCTAAGCAAATGAAATAGATGTCACACACAATGTATCTACACACCTAGTAACAACTAGAGAGCAAACTAAAAAGGTGAATAAAAATTTTGTTAACCCAATTCGGTGAAATCCCACCTGCGTCTGGAGCACAGTGTGCCCATGGAAAGATTATTTTACTAATACGAAGTTAAGCAATTTAGAACGTTGTACTTATTTATAAGAGCGAGATAAACATAGACACACAAACAACTCAACTCACAAGATAACACTCAGGCCCCCCCTAATTGCAATGTCTCATCCCTAGATGAAACTTATGTTCTATCTAAGTTGGATATTAGTAAGATTCTCTTAGGCTCCCCCTAAGAGTGTGAATGCATCAAGTCACAATCTTTCTGTTGGAATTAGTGTCCTAAATCTCTTTGTTCTCGTAGTTTATATACTTGTATAAACTAATTGTTATTAATAAAATAAAAGTTATTTTATTTATGCATTAACTCAATCTAATAAACTAAAATCCAAGGTTATTTTATGTAACTTAAATATGTATGTGGTTGACATATAGGTAGATCATGTCTAAGCAATAACCTAAATGGTCTGTAGTATATGGATAAAGTTGGGTGCCTTATCCTGGTGACACTATGGACATGATCCACTTTGTAAATGTTACAATTGTTGTAAAGTGTTACAAATGATTTGATATTAATCGTAGATGTGGAGACATGTGAGTGTAGGTATTCTATACAAAGACTTTGTAAAAGACCAGACCGCAAAATGATTAATCTCTTTTTATAACACCGTTACTTGAAGAGATTCACATTTCAATAGGATGACCATAGGTGACTCGATCTTAATCTTGAGTGAGTTGTGGGCTCTTGTCTATGAGCGCAATCTTTTGATTTGTATAGGTGAGAGTAGCCAGATTCGTCGACTCAATATGCCTACAACTTTGGGGATTTTTCCAAGTAAGGAGCTAGGAACATAGCTACACAAGATGGAATTCACTTCTTCCCGATTCTAGAGTATGTAGATGAATTTCTCCTTTAAGGGCTGATTCCGAACCTTGAAAAATGAGGGCTCTCACTCTCTTACTGGCTAGAGAGAGATCTAGTTTATGGTTGGACTATAACTACTTGTTCATTAGAGAGATCAATGGTACTTAAGTAGTTAGATGTAACTAAAGGGATAAAATGGTAATTTGACCCAGCTGTAGTTATGAGCAATTCGTGAAGGGTTGACTTAATGTTGATCGGTTATATCTATGGACACAGAAATATATCTACAATACGAAGAGTGAAACTATTGGTCTTTAGTAGAACCGATAGTTAATGAATGTTGGTTAATTAGTTAATCTCATATTATTGGAGATTCTAATATGTAAGTCCATAAGATCCCTTTGCTAGCTCACTAAGAATAAAACATGGGATAATTGTTTTTGGAATAATTTGAATTATTAAAATTACTTAAGGGAATTAAAGGTAGTAATTATATTAATGTAATTACTAAAAAGTATAATGTATGTTGGTATATTATAGTATATAGTTAATTATAAATATAATTTATAACTAAAACTATATAAAATGTGATAGATATTTATTTGAACAAGATTTAAATATTATTTATATGAATATGAGTCATATATCAGTTTAAAATTAATATGAATAAGATTCATATTAAAACTATAGGTTATAAGGGAGAGTTGCATTTTAATATGATTAAGGTGCATATTCATTGATTAATGCTCAATTAATCAACCATATATTATAACTAATGTGATATTATTTTATATTATATTATGAATGTATTATTAATATAATATTAATCAAATAACTCCCCAGTTCAGGGGAATTATTCTGCATTACATTGATGGGAGTTACAGTAACTCCCATCTCTTCCCTTTTTGATATTTGTATGAATTAAAAAAATTCAATGGGGTGGTGATCATAACATGAAAAAATTGACAGAAGAATACCTCCTAAGAACTCTCACTCTCTCTCAATTCTTCTGTCTTTCCCTTCTCTCAAAAGAAGAAATGAGACCACATTTCCTATTCCTTGCCTGAGAATAATAGAGGCTCCAAGTGGTGGTGTCATGTTTGTTGGGTTGTTTTTTCGGAGTTTGTGCAGAACAGTTCGTGTTGTTCATGAATATTGGAGAGGAATTATGAGAAGATGGAAATTATTCAATTTCTTCTTTTTTCTCTCTCAAATTAGAAAGCATGCTTATATGATTGATTTTGATGTTTATCCTATTGCAATTCTGTATGTTTTTCTCTATTATTTTCATAGTTTCAAATTGAATTATGATTGCACGACATCCATGCGCTTCCGCAAAGGAATTCCATTCCTTCAATTGGTGTCAGAGCCAAATTGCGCATTTATTTTTCAGTTTTGAAAAGAAAATCAGAGAAAAGGTGGGTATACTGCATTATGAATGTTGTTTTGCAAAAATGGATCATTTCAAGTTTTGCCACTTAGATTTACTGCTTTATTGTTGATTAAAGTTGTCAGGGCCTGTTGTTTTAGAAATTTTATTTTATGCAATCGAGTCTGTAAGTCCGTGTCGATCAAGGAGCAACAGTTCCTGTGAAGATCAGTGGAAAACAGAGCAGAAACAGACGAAAAACGAAGCATATACATGTGTTCTGTGCTGGAGCGTAAAGGCACAGCATTGTAACATTGTGCTTTATGTTGCGACATAAAAGCCTACAATGTGCCTTACGTTGCGACATAAAAGCCTACAATGTGCCTTACGTTGCGACATAAAAGCCCAGCAACGTGGCGCTTTTGTCGAGCTACAACGCTGAAGGCAGCATAACATTACGATATGGCACTAGCACCATAACACTCTCCAATAGTGTCGCAACGCTCTGAGCATTGCACGCACACATTCCATGCAGTTGGAGGTCGTGGGTTCAAGCCTCAAGAAATTTTTTGGTTTTTTTTTTATTTTTTGAATTATTATGTTTTTTTTATTTTAATTAAGAAAATTCATATAATATGATTATATTGATTTAATTAATTTTAAGGTGCCAAAATTCGGCCTGTTTTTACTGTTTATTTAATTTTACATTTGATGTATGACTAAATACTATATATTGCATAATGTATGCCATATAGTTTTAAAATCTCACCTTAGGATAAACATTAATCATGCCTCATGTTTAATATAATATTATATTATATAGTTGCATGTTTTAATAAGCATGCACATGCATTATATTTAATATAAATATTATATTATATGAATTTATGTTTCATTAAACATATCCATGCATTATACATCAATATAATTGTTATATTATATGATGGATATGTATGTTTTTCATGAGAGATTAACATAAAAGTTGTATTATATGATGAAAATGAAATGACATTGAGCATGACATTACTTAGTAAATATAAATGTTATATTTAATTAATGTCTTTAGATGTATGATTATAAGTTTTAATATTTCATTGTTTTATAAATGTTATAAGTTTAATGAATTAGATTAAATTATATTATCAAGAGTTGCATGCAAACAAAGGCCTTAATTAGTTTTAAATGATTCAAAATTAATTTGTCTATAATTACGTTAAAAGTATTTCTAATATGATTAGAAATAGGTTAATCTTTTATTTTTCTTTTAATCATATTAATCGAAAAGAATAAAAGATTAAATTTATAAATAATTTTCTATAAGGGACCTTTGTCTAAGGAAGGTTCTATTTAGGATTGAGATATTTAAGCTGATAAGAACGGAACACCCCTATCTAGGTGAAGGAACTCTGATGAGGAGAACCTTGAGCGGAAGCGGATCGACCAAATTCCATAACTTATCGAATGTAAAGTTTACAGTAAATATACAAATACATATGCATTTAAATTAAATTACAACATGCTATTACAAGAAATAAGTTCAAGAAATATCTCCTTTGAAGAACCTTTCTTCACGAATCCCTCGAACAGTCACAAATCTCTTGAAGACCTTCTTCAAAATATCCTCGAACAAAAACCCAGACACAACTACAATGGAATCCTCGGTATTCTCATGGTGAGAACCCAAAAGTGGTGGGCTCTGACTATTTTGGTTAGAAAGGATAAGTTTAGATGAAGGAGGAAGAAGAATGAGAGCTTTCACACAAGGCAAAACTCACAGAACTTTTCTGTAACTTCTTCTCTCTATCGTTCAATAACATCAACGTAGAAGAAGAAGAAAAACTGTTTTTCTTTTATTCTCCTCTTGCCAAATTGAATAACCAACCCATTAAAGTGGGTGGAGAGAAAATATGGGGAAGGGAGTTATATTCCCTTCCTTATTATTAAAAAAAATAATAATATAATATAAATAAATATGATAACTAATTTATCATATTATATTTATATTAAATTATATATTATATCAAATATAACATATAACCTATAGTTTAATATTATATCACATATAATATAAACTATAGTTTGCTTTCTCTATTATATGATATCTGATATAAATCATATTTATATTAAATTTAACAACTATGAATCACATTCATAGAAAATGTATTTGAATCTCATTCAAATATTTATTTCCTCCTATTAGACTATAATCTATTAAATACATTAGGACAATTATATCACATATAATTGAAACAATTTAATTATATCATATATAATTAAATCCCTCTATTAATTTGAACAATTCAAATTAATCCAAAAACTTATTCTCAACTAAATCCTGTTGAGTTATCAAGGGGAACTCATGGACCTGTAGTTTGAAGTTCCAACGGTTCATGAATAAGTAATTAAACTCTTTCATATTGAATTAAACATATAATTTTAATATGAATCTCATTCATATTAAATTTGACCTATAGTTATAATATAAATCACATTTATATTATTTAATATTTGAATCTTATTCAAATACATTATTCTCTCATATAACTTATAAATTTAATATGAATTTTATCCATATTAATTATAACTCATGGTTTTATATGAATCTCATTCATATAAATAATATATGAATTTTATTCAAATATAATATATGAATTTATTCAAATATTTATCTCTTTCATAATAAAATATAATTTTGAATTTTATTCAAAATTAACTTTATATTATAATGTATCTATATATATTATATTTGATTGTATCTTGTACAATTAATCTTCTTATTTAATTTGAACAATTTAAATTAATCTAAAAATAACTGATTCTTATTTTTACCCTTAGTAAGCTAGCAAGGGGACTTTATGAACTTATAGATTAGATGCTCTGATGATAAGAATTAATCAATTAAGCTCTTTAATTAATTATTATATATTTATTAACTACAGGTCAACCACTTTGATATGCATATTATAAACTCCAAGTTTTTTCTCAGAGGACGAACCTCTTTAATATATTTCACTAGAGTTAGCAACATTTTTCTTCTCTATTAATCCTTTGACATTCAATATGGACTAGAGTTTGATTAGGGAGCTAAGATTACTGGTTTTGTTGATATCAACTTCGTCCTACTTGAATTGTAAGGACACTCGTTCAAACAATTCTTGCATTGATTGCATGATCTGAAGTACAATGATCATGCTCTCAAATATTTTGGTTAAGGCATTAGGTATGTTTGCCAAAATGTGAACTCGGGCCTTATAATTGCCCTTCGTCCACCTTTCATATGCATCATGAACACTTTGTGTTGCATCAGGGGGTTAGGATTGGAGGACATTTCTCAATCAAGATGAAGTTAAGGTCGTTAACCAAAATAGTTTTAATCGATTCTTTCTAAGTTGTGTAATTAATTTCGGTCAATTTTTCAGCTTTTAAGAAGGTAATTTGGTATGACGATGATCAATATAGTGCTAGTCATTTTTGCTGATACAAAACAAATTACTTATATTAAAAACTTATGCAAAAATTCATTTTAATCCAATCAATTTAGCAAAAGAAATAATGAACCTCAACATCATTTTATTTTGCAATGATGCTTCAATAATTTAGGACAAAAGCCACTGAAAGGTGATAAGTCGCCCCTTCACTAAACTGAGGCACTCTCAACCAATCATTAGAATAACTTATATTCTTATAACAATTAGTCACCATTTATTTGGTAAAGAAATCATTAACTTGCTTAACAAGTTCTTGTAAGTGTGACCCTCCATTTTAGACCCTAAAGTTTCATCCCAATGAGCCAACCGAAGGGAAAAAACTAAAGCAATGGTATTCATTTTTGAAGTTCGCCCTTGTAACACCCCATATTTTTTTAGTATTATTGTAATTTCAGTAATTTTATTTTTTGAGGGCATTTTTGGAATTTGGGATTTCAAGTGTAAGTGTGGGAATTTAATTTTTGACGTTACAAAATTATTCAATTTAGAAATTAATGGCAGGAATTAATTTCATTTTTTTGGGAAAGAAAGGAAGTTAATAAAATAAAGTGGAATAAGGAAAAAAATAAAATAAAGTTTATTTTATTTCCTTTTTAAGTTTGTAAGTTTTATTATTATTTTTATTTATTTATAAAAAACAAAATTTCCCTTTCTCTTCCTTCCTCACACCCCCCCCCCCTCATGAAAACCCTCACTGTCGAACCTCCCAGCAACCGTGCTTTCCGTCAAACCCAATGTCGACGAGCAGTCGGTGATCCGAAGCCTCCTCAGTGCACCGTCAATCAGACGTGAAGCCCAATCGTACGTTAGCTTTGCTCGACATCGTCTGTCAGATCTGTTGGAGTCGCGACGGCCTTCACGCACAAACAAGCCCAGCCAAGTGACACCATTGCTTCGAGCTTTGACTCCCGCCACTGCCTTCAAGCCTAGCTGCTGCACCATTTTCTTCCAGCAGCCACTCGACGCCGCCCAGCCCTGTTTGGTTGAGGTCGAGCCGCTCGTCCAACCCACCACCCGAGCCCGCCGTCGATCTCCGTCGGTCACTTCCTTCCTTCCCTGTCATTCATCTGATTTCGGCTAGTGTTGGTAAGTTTTGGGTAAGAGCGGTTGAGTTTAGAAGGTTCTCAGTTGCCCATTAAATTTTGAATTTCTTTTTGGCTGATGCCGATTATATTTGGAATTTAAATCCAAGATTTGAGTACTTCAGAGTGCGCAACGTGCTATCCAGCAGATTCGAGTTCGTTCGGCAAGTAATTTGGTAAGCATTGTGATCCTTGTTGTTGGTTATCGGGCGCCTATTGATTATTGGACTAAATTATGGTTTGATTTTAAGCATTTTGAAGGTTCCATGTCGTCATCTATTGGGTTTTAAAATTTTCTAAGAGGAGATTTTGGGAGTCGAAATGTTGCAAGTGTTTGTTGATCAAGTTTCGTTTGGGTAAGTTAATTAGTGATCGTTGGATTAAATTTGTATGTTTGAATCTTGGTTCCAAAGACTGAAATTTAATATTATGTCTGTATTAAGGGACTTAATTCAAGATTTATTTTATTGGAGATCATTAGCTTGGATTAATATCTAAATTTGACTTCAAGGTAAGTAATCTTACTACTGGAACTGCCCACAGGCCAGACACTGGATGTATACTAGCATGATAGATGAATGTTATGGCAGAATGACAGCATGATGAACTGATAGTTTAGTATAACTTATGCATGTTCTTGCTTGAGGATCTGAAAGATATATTTGTGCACATAGATACTTGAATGCTAGCATGAGATGATATTTGATTCCATGAGGTTATATGTGATCTGTGGATATTGAGGCATGTGTGTATGTTGTAGATCCATGATGTTGAGGCATATAAGTATGTCATAGAACCATATTGTGATGATTATGGTGTCGAGCCTATGATAGTGATTTTACTGATTAGTTAGAATGCCCACTAGGTTTGTGTCTCCTTCGAGATTCACCAGTTTGTGTCTCCTTCGGGATTCACCAGTTTGTGTCTCCTTCGGGATTCACCAGATATTGTGTCTCCTTCGGGATTCACCAGATATTGTATCTCCTTCGGGATTCACCAATTATTGTGTTTCCTTCGGGATTCACCATAGGTAGTGGCCATAAATGCCTAACCTGACCCCAGTAGTGGGGTTACTTACTGAGTATTTTATACTCATTCTTTCTCATGTTGTTGTTTCAAGTAAAGGTAGAGATGCATCGATGATGGACAAGCAGAATTCGTGACCGAGCCACTGGAACTAGTTTTATGCTTCCGCTCATGAGATTTAGATTTCTTTTCATGTTTTTCTTAATTTTCAGTTTTGATGTTTAAAACTTACTATTAAGAATCGTTTTCAAACTTATTTATTATCATTTATGATTTATGGGTACCATACTGTTGTTTTTAATATTTGAATTTAATGAAAGTCTTTTAAACTTACCTTATTTAATTAGCATTTATTTCACCATAACAGAGTGTCGTTTTAAGTTCCATGCATGCCTGTATTTAATAACGACCTAACTTAAATCCTAGGAGGTCGGGTTGTTACAACCCTGATATTGACCTAATGCACAAATCATTTGAAAGGGGATGCTTCTACTGTGCCTCAAAGTCATGCAAGAAGGTCTCACGATGCAAACCAATGAAAGAGATCGTAGAACATGTTGACACACATCCCTCTCCCACTTACTATAAATACTTTCTCCACTCATCTTAATATTGACCCTTGCAAACACCATCCGAAGAGGGATGCTTCCAAAGCACCTCAAGGCCAAGCATGAGTCTCACAGTACGAACATTAAGGGAGAAACGTGAGTGGAAAAATTGACATATCATACACATCTATTTCCTTCCACAGAGTATTTTAAAACTTAGAGTTTCTTACTTAGGTAAATCTGACAAATTAATTTATCTTAGTCCTTGTTAACTTTCTCAATATAACGTTTATATTGAATATTTTAACAATATGTGATTTTATTTATTAAAGTTCATTAAAATCTTTAATAAACAAAACCATGCATGCTTATAAAATACTTTCCTAATTCACCTTCCATGTCGGTTCCAAAGTAGGAGTGTTCCATTTCTGTCAGCTTAAATACCCTAACCTAGACAAAACGTTCCTCGGACAAAGGTCCCTTATAGACAATTATTTTATAAATTTAATCTTTTACGGAATTCATTTTAATCCTATTAAAACAAATTAAAATATTAACCTATTTCTAATCACATTAGAAATGCTTTTAAATAAGTCTAGGTGAATTAATTTTAAACCATTTACTACTCTTGATTATAGATTTTAATTTATTTCATTAAAATAATAACTATTATAAAATAATGAAATTATTAAAATCTATAATTTGCATCTAATGACATTGATCAAATATAACCATTATATTTATCTAAGTAATTTCATGCTCAATGCAAAGTTTATTTTCATCTAAGAAAAATAACACTTATAATTATCATCCATGAAAATAAACATACATACTCATTTTCATAGAATAATATAACAATTATATTATTATTAATGAAAATAATTCACATGCAATCGTACTATATAACAGTTATATTCTAGTATGATGCATGAGCATGCTGAATTAATCATTCAACCATATAATATAATTCTTATATTAAAAATGATGCATGAAACATGTTTATCCTAAGGTGAGTTTTTAATCTAAATGGCATACTTTATGTAACATTCAAAATTTTAATTCAAATTATACATCTCATGCATAAATAAATTAAATAAAACAACAAATTTGATCAGCTATTGGCATTCTTAGAAAATCAAATAAAATCTAAAATCCTAGATTTTAGAAAATTCTAAAAGAAAACAAAAAAAACAAAAAAAATTGCTTTTGTTCGACAGTGACGGTAGATAAACCAGAGTTCAAAACGACGATCCAACTATTCAAAGCGAGACACTAGGTGTCCTGAACATATTGACCAAATGTTAGCATGATCCAATGAATAAAACTCCCGCAATTTCATGCATGTAACAAATCTATCTAATTCACCTTTCCAGGTAGAGGTGTGACGTTTCTGTCATCTTAAGTACCCCAGCCTAATCTGAACCCACTTTAGACAACAGGTCCCTTATAGATACATTTATTACGTATTTAATATTTTATTTAGAATTAGTTTAATTCTATTAAACTGATTAAAAGATTAAACTACAATTTCTAATCTTACTAGAAATTCGATCTTAGGTCTATCTCAATCATATTTTAAAATAATTTTTAAAAAAAATGATTATAACCTAAGGTTTGTATGCAATTATTTATTATTGATTTTAATTCTAATTTCATTTAATTATAACGATTATAAATAGATGAAACAATTAAAAAAAAACATTCATTGCATGTTGACATACATTAGTTAATCATAACATTTGTAAATTAACCTAAGGTAGTGTCATAATTCATGCAATCTCAATTCATTACTAACAGATATATATAACAATTATATAATAAGGTAATGAATTATACTAAAGCAGACATCCATACAATCATTCAACTATATATTATAACTATTATAATATAAATGATGCATGGATATGCTATAAATGCATGCATACATATACTATAACATTTATACTATATGATGCATGAGCATGCTATGTAATTTAATTCATGCATATACATATATTATAACACTTATACTATAAAATGATGCATGAATATGCTATAAGTGCATAACCTATGATGGGATTTTTTAAATATATATAACATAAAATATGACATATAAATTAATAAAGCATACATCATATGTATATTTAAAACTAAAAGTTGATGGGTCGGGATAGGACACTAATATAAAACAATAAAATGACTAACTATTACATTAATAAAAGTCATCTAGTTCGATACAGGTGAATCGAGCCTTGAACCGCTCGAACCAAGTCGTGAACCGGTCCAACCGTCAATTGAACTGCCATCGAACCGCTCAAACCGGACGAACTTAGGAGAAGTTTTTCCACATCGCAGCGTCGAGACACTGTGCCTTGCGTCACGACGCAATGGAGAAATTTCTCTGTTCGCTACTCGGAGCGTCGTGATGATGCGATGCAGTCTGCTACTGTACGACATTGATCTTCTTCGATTCAACATCCAAAACCAACCCCGAAATGCCAGAAAACCTCCGAGAACATCATGAACGACTCGATATACAATCAATACAGAATCTATAGCAATTAAATACCCCAAGACATGGGCCCTTACAACCAAAATTTAAAGATTAAAGCTATAAATCTATGCCCTATCCCGAAAACATCCATTAACCAAAAACCACATTCAATAATAGTCATTTATCACATGAATTCTAAACATAATGTAGTGAAATAAAAAAACACACATCATCACTGTAAAAATTAATTCAAGAAAAATGGAATTTGGGATCTAAACTAACGTTCTAATACCAGTTGAAGGATCCCATTGAAGGGAAACCTTAAGCAAAAGTGGGATCGTCTCAAATCCCATTTTTATACAGAACTAAATTTTACAGAAAAGAAATACAGTTTATGTGTTTACAAAATTACAGCATGCTCATTAACAAAAACTTAGGGTTTCAGAATATCCTTACCTTTAAAGACTGATCTTCGATTGAAAATCCTCAAACTGAAATTGGGCACTGCCACAAAGGAGTCTTTGATATTCTCAGGCTGAGAACCCAGGAGGTGTGGGCTCTGGTGATTTTGGTGAGGGAATGGAGGTGATTGAGAGAAAGGAAGAGATGAGAGCAATTAAATTTTTCTTTTTCTCAGAGAAGTCACAAAACTATTTTGTGCTCTACCAGGATGATAAAAGAAGAAGAATATCAACATTTGCCAACTACCCACATTATACGTGGATCGAGAGAAAAGTGGGGAAGGAAGTTAATTCCCTCCCATTAATTCAAATTAATAATAAAAAAATTAAATTAATATAATACAATTATATATAATAATTATTATTTATTATATATATAATTATATGTTATATCATATATAACATACTTATAGTTTCAATATTATATCATATACAATATAGCCTATAGTTTTTTTTTCTCTCACAAATGGTATTTAATATAAATCATATTTACATTAAATTCAATTATATGAATCCAATTTACATAATTAATATTTGAATCATATTCAAATATTTATTTTCTCTTATAAATAATATAATGTATCAAATGCATTATAAAAACTATATTATATATAATTAATTTCCTCAATTAATTTGAACAATTCAAACTAATCCAAAAATAAATTCTCATTTAGTCCTATTGAGCTACCAATGGGACCTCATAGACCTATAGCTTGAAGCTCTAACGGTATGTGAATAATTAATCAAACTCTTTAATTAAATTATTCACCATTCGTTAACTGTCGGACACTCCACTAAAGACCGACAACTGCACTCTTCGCACTACAGATACATTTCTGTGTCCATTGGATATAACCAATCAACAGTACGATGACCTCTCACAAATTGCTCGTAAGTATAGCTGGGCCAAAATTATCGTTTTGTCCTTGTAGTTACATCTAATTGCTTAAGTACCACTGATTTCTCTAATGAACAATAGATCATAGTTCAACTATGACTATACCCCTCTCGGGCCAGGAGAGGGTGTGATGCCACATTATTCAAGCCCCGGGATCAGGCCTTAAGGGAGCAATTTATCTACTTACCCCGACCTCGGGGAAGGAGTAAATTCTTTCTTGTATAGTTGTGTTCCCAACTCCCCCATCAGACGAATCCTCAAAATGGTAGGCTTTTTTAGTCGGCGATCTGGTCACTCTCACCCATACAAATCAAATGACCGTTCTCATAGACTCTTTACAACTCAATCAGGATCCAGGTCATGTTACCTATGGTCATCCTGATGAAATGTAAGTCTATATTATGAACAGCGTTATATAATGACACTAGACATTTCGTGTCCGGTCTTATACAAACTCCTTTGTATAGAATATCCCCGTTCACATGTCTATACTGAAGGAACTCTAAATTTATAGAGGACCTATGAGCAAAAGCGGATCATTCCAAACTCCATTGTGAAATAAATCAAATATTTACAATCATACTAAACAGATTATGCATTAAGTTAAATTACAGCATGCTTTGAATTAAATACAAAGGATTAAGAAAACAATTCCTTTGAAGAACGTTTCTTAAAGCGTTTCCTTCGATCAGTCACGAACGCAATGAGCAAGAACTCAAACTCCCTCGAACACCAGCAACGAGTAAAACTCGATCCTCGATCAGAATAAGATACTACCATAAGATTGCCTTGGTATTCTCGATGTGAGAATCCAGGAGTTGTGGGCTCTGGCTTATTTTGGATTGAAGAAAGGATTGGAGTGAACGATCGAGTAAGCAACAGAGCTATCGTGTAGAAGAAGAAAGCCCATCGCATAGACTCGATACTCGGTCATTTAGAAAAGATTACTATCGTATAGTAAACTCGATCCTTATCATTTAGTTACTCGATAGTAATCTAATAACTTGTGATGTCGTATATGATTTTGAAATCCAATTTTCTTTTATCCTACAGTTGCCATAAAACGGTGTAACCACCCACTAAGGTAGGTTATTGAGAAAAAAGAAATATTAATTATCATATAATTAATAAATTATGAATAAATACAATAACTAAGTTATCATATTATATGTATAACCTATAGTTTTAATATTGCATCATATGCAACATATAAACCATAGTTTTTTTTTTCTTCTATTTTATGACATTTAATATAAATCATATTTATATTAATTCCTCCAATCAAATAATAATGTATCCAATACATCATATCAATTATATCATATATAATTGAATTAATTGAATTATATCATATATAATCAAATTCCCTTTTGTTAATTTGAACATTTCAAACTAACCCAAAAACTGATTTGCAACTTGAATTCATTGAGCTACCAAGGGGATCTTATGGACCTATAGCTTGAAGTGAATAATTGACTAAACTCTTTAATCACATTGTTCACCATTCATTAACTATCAGACACTCCACTAAAGATCGATAGCTGCACTCTTCGCACTACAGATATATTTCTGTGTCCATTGGATATAACCAATCAACAGTACGATGACGCTTCACAAATCGCTCGTAAGTACAGCTGGACCAAATTATCGTTTTGTCCCTGTAGTTACATCTAACTCCTTAACTACCACTGATCCCTCTAATGAACAATAGATCATAGTCTCACTATGACTAAACCCTTCTCGGGCCAAGAGAAGGTGTAGCGCCACATTGTTCAAGCCCCAAAATCAGTTCTTAAGGGAGCAATTTATCTACTTACACCTGCTTCGGGAAATGAGTGAATTCCATCTTATGTAACTGAGTTCCCAGCTCCCCAATCAAACGAATCCCCAAAGTGGAAGGCTTGTTGAGTCGGCGATCTGGCCACTCTCACCCATGCAAATCAAAGGACCGCCCTCATAGACAGAAGTTCACAACTCACTCAGGATTAAGGTCATGTTACCTATAGCCATCCTAGTGAAATGAAAGTCTCAATTATGAATGGAGTTATATAACGAGACTAAACATTTCGTGGTCCGATCTTATACAAAGTCCTTTGTATAGAATATCCCTACTCGCATGTCTAAAACATGAATGATCAAGATCAGATTATTTGTAGCACTTTACAACATTTGTAGCATCTACAAAGTGGGTCACACTCGTAGTGTCACCAAGATAAGGTATCCCTCCTTAATCCATATACACAAACCATTTAGGTTATCACTTAAAACACGATCTACTTGTATGTCTCCACATATATGTTTAAGTTACCACGATAACCATGAATCTTAGTTTATTGGTTTATGGTTAATGCAACTAAAATATCAAATATTTCATAGATTGAAGTGAATAAAATATCATATATTATAAATCACAAAATGTTTGTTACAAGTGTTTACAAACTACAGGACCCTACAAGATTTAAAGCATCAACCCCAACATATACATGAATGATCAGGATCAAATCATTTATAGTACTTTACAACAATTGTAACACCTACAAAGCCGACCATACTCATAGTGTCACCAGGATAAGGTACCCAACCTTATCCATCTACCACAGACCATTTAGGTTATTACTTAAACATGATCCACCTGTATGTCTCTACATACATGTTTAAGCTATAAGATAACCTTGGATATTCGTTTATTGGTCTGTGGTTAATGCAACTGAAAAAGGAATAAAATATTGTATATTTTATTAAATAAACGATAAGTTTGTACAAAACATTTACAAACCATAGGATCCTACGAGATTTAAGGCATCAACCCCAATAAAAATCACATATATCTCATGCATATATTTTAAAAGTAACCCACTATTCTTTAAATTTTGTTTCTATAAACTAAAAGTCAATATTTCAAGAATTGGGCTCTGATACAAATTGAAGGGAATCGAATTCCCACTGAAGAGTGTGATCGCCTTGCATTTCGAAAAAAATGATTTTATAAAACATAAAAACATGAACTAATTCACACAAGAATAGGATAAACATTAAATAAACCTAAGCATGCTCCAAATGTAGAAAAAGAGAAGAAAGGGAAGAAGAAAACTCACCCTTGAAGATCCCCTTTCTTCACATTTTCCTCTTCTTTGCTACCAACCAACCTTGAATCTCCCAACGAACAAAGACACTACCACAAGAGCTTCCTCGTTATGCTCTAGGACTTCAATGAGCTAGATGTGTGGGCTCTAACACCTTAGAAGAAGAAATGAAAGATAGAGGAATGTTCTTGAGAGAATAGAGAGAATTTAAGAGCGGAGGCTAGGTTTTCTTTTCACAAAATGAAAAACTCTTACCCTAGATCAGTTATAATGATGTATTTATAAGGAGAGGGTAACCCCTTCTCTAAGTTTTTCCATTTTATATCATTTTTTATTTGATTAATTAATAGTTAATTAATCAATTAATATGTAAATTAAATAACTATATATTAAATCATATTTAATATACAGTTAATTAAATATCACATATTTATACTAGCTTTCATTCTCCATCATTTGTTAATTAATTAATTAACCATTAATTAATCAATTAACATATAAATTAAATAACTATATAATAAATCATATTTAATATAGGGTTAATTAATTAACATATAAATATCACATATTTATATGCATACATTTCTTATAAATCCAATTAATATAAATCTAATATTTGAATCTCATTCAAGTATATTTCTCTAATACTATAATTCTATACAAATCAAATTCATATGAATTTAACATTTGAATCTCATTCAAATATATCTTTTTTATGTAGTTTGGATTAAAGATCATATCTATAATTAACCATATTCTATAATGTATCAGAATACACTATATATTAATCATATAATATAAAATTCCTCTAAGTAATTGGAAAAATTCAAATCATTCCTTATTACTATCCTTAGCGAGCTAACAGGGGACTTTAAGGACTTGCAGATTAGAAGCTTCAATTATATGAGATTAATTAATTAAATTCTTTAATTAAATCAATCAATGTTCATTAACTACCAATCACTCCACTAAATACTGATAGCTGCACTTTTCACACTGCAGATATATTTTTGTGTCCATGTATATAACTAATCAATAGTGAGTCGACCCTTCACAAATTGCTAATAACTACAGCTGAGTCAAAATACCATTTTACCCCTGTAGTTACATCTAACTCTAAGTATCATTGATTCCTCTAATGAACAAGCAGTTTATAGTCCAACTATAAACTAACACCTCTTGGGCCAATGAGAGGTTGGGGTCTCATTATTAGATCCAAAATCAGCTGTTGAGGGAGCAATTCATCTACTTTTTCTATAATTGAAAAAGACTGAATTTCTTCTTGGTAGGTGTATTCTCAGCTCCCTACTCAAACAAATCTCCAAAATGGTAGACTTCTTAAGTCGGCTAACTTGACTACTTTCACCCATACAGATCAAAAGATTGTCCTCAAAGATAGGAGTTCATAACTCACACAGGATTAAGGTCAAGTCACCTATGGTCATCTTAGTAAAACGTTGATTTCTTCAAATAACGGTGTTATAAAGAGAAACCAATCATTTCGCAATCCGGTCTTGTATAAGCTCTTTATACATGATACCCCCACTCACATGTCTCCACATGAACAATATGGCTCATATTGTATATAACATTTACAACTCATGTAACAATTACAAATTGGATCGTATTCACAATGTTACCAGGATAAGGCTGTTGTAAATAAAAGATGCGATGATTTCATAGCTCAAAATTTCTATACGATAATGAGTCTATGCAATCAATCTTAATAAACATACGCCAATCACAAGTTTTCTCGTTCACCGGCCAAGTAAAACCTGATCACGAGTTTCTTAGGATAACCTAGGTTGAATACAGGGATTTGAATCGATTGCGCTGAACAATAGTGATTCATGCATGAGAATTAAAAGATGCGATGTGTTTATGTTAAAGCTTAAACAAATGCGATAAGTGAAGGAAATCTTTGAAAAAGATCCTTTGAGCGAAAGTAAGATCAACCCAAATTCTATTTTTCATTGAATATAAGTTTTACAGTAAATAAAAACAATATATGTATTTACTTAAATTACAACATGCTTTAAAAAAAATATTTAGGGTTTCAGAAACTTTTACCTTTGAAGAACCTTTTCTTCAAGAACTCCTACGTACAAGCCACGGGGAACTCATTCTCCACGCGGATCTCCTTCTTCAAAAGAGACACTACCACTTGAGAACTCTTTGTATTCTCCTGGGACCAAAATGATTCAAGCAAGAGTTGTGGGCTTTGCTTGAATCCTTGGAAGAGGAAAGAAGAGGGAGAGGAGGAGAGAAAGAAGAAGAACTTTTCTTCTCTTTTTCAGTTTTTCCAGTGAGAATTCTTCTCAGAGATAATTCAGGAAGAAGATGAATCTCCTACCCATTGAATATTTCATAACGCAAGTAAAATCAACTGGGAGAATGGGGGAGGGAGTTGTAACTCCTTCCCTTTAATTAATTTCAATTAAATTAATATATATATATATATATATATATAGTAACTACTTTATTATATATACACACTATATGTTATATTAAATATAACATATAGCCTATAGTTTTAGATTGCATCAAATAAAACATAACTTAAAGATTTTATTTTCTCTCAATAATACGTGACATTTAATATAAATCACATTTATATTAAATTAACTTATATGAATCTCATCCATATAATTGATATTTGGATCATATCCAAATATTTAATCTCAATATAAATCATATTTATATTAAATTTAATTACATGAATCTCATTCATATAATTAGTATTTGAATCATATTCAAATTTCTCTCATATTACCTTAAATTATAATGTATCAAATACATTATATTAATTATATCATATATATAATTAATTCCCTCAATTAAATTGAACACTTCAAATTAATCCAAAATTAATTCTCAATTAAATCCCTGTTGAGCTACAGAAGGAACCTTATGGACCTGTAAATTGAAGCTCTAGTGGTACTTAGATAATTAATTAAATTACCCAATATCCGTTAACTGCCGGTCACTCTACTATAGACCGACAGTTGCACTGTTCACACTACAGATAAATTTTTGTGTCCATTGGATATAACCAATCAACAGTGTAATGACCCTTCACAAATTGCTCATAAGTACAGCTGGCCAAAAGTATTGTTTTCCCCCTGTAGTTACATCTAACTCCTTAAGTACCACTGATCTCTCTAATGAACAATAAGTCATAGTTCAACTATGACCAAGTCCCTCTCAAGCCAAGAAAAGGTATGGCCACTATGTTCAAGACTCGAAATTAGGGGTGGAAACGGTTCAGTTCGGTTTGATTTGATGGTCAAACCGAACCGAATCGATTTTTTTTAAATGTGAAATCAAACCAAACCGATTTATTGATTCGAATCGAACTGCATATGCGGTTCGGTTCGGTTTCAAATTCGGTTTTGGCATTTTAAAAAAAAATCCATGTTATATTATTTTTTAATTAAAAACGGTTCGGTTTGTTTCAGTTTTAAATTCGGTTTTGTTCTTTAAATTAAAAGCGGTTCGGTTTTACTACTCTTTTTTTAAATACAATATATGATATATATATATATATAATCTATATATTAGTTAAAAATGGTTCGGTTCAGTTTCAAATTCGATTTTTGAAAGTGAAACCGAACCGAATCGAATTAATTCGGTTTCAAAATTTCTTCAAACCGGATCGAGTCGCATTTTTTTGTTTTATTGAGTTTTCGGTTCGGTTTGGTTCGGTTTTTAGAAATGATTCGACTTTTGCGGTTTGAATGACCACCCCTACTCGAAATCAGCCCTTAAGGGAGTAATTTATCTACTTGTCCCTGCTTCGGGGTAATAATGAATTTCGTCTTGTGTAACTGTGTTCTCAGCTCCTCAATCAGACGAATCCCCAAAATGGTAGGCTTGTTGAATTGGCATCTTGCCACTCTCATCCATACAAATCAAAGGATTGCCTTCATGAGCAGGAGTTCACAACTCACTAAGGATTCAGGTCATGTCACTTATGGTCATCCTAGTGAAATGTAAGTCTCTGTTATTAACGGCGTTATATAAAGAGACTAATCATTTCGTGGTCCGGTCTTATACAAACTCTTTGTATAGGATACCCTAGCTCACATGTCTCCACATGAATGATCAGGATCAGATCATTTGTAGCACTTCGCAACACTTGTAACACCTACAAAGTAGGTCGTATCTGTAGTATCACCAGGATAAGGTACCCAGCCTTATCCATCTACTATAGACCGTTTAAGTTATTATTTAAACAAGATCCACTTGTATGTCTCTACATACTTGTTTAAATTACATAAAATAACCTCGGATCTTAGTTTATTGGATTGGATATATGCTTATAAAATTACACTTGTTTTTATTAACAACAATATGTTTATACAAAGTTTACAAACTACAAGATTACAAGGAGATTTAGAACACCAATCCTAGAAATAGGGAAATTCTAACTAACCAAAAACCTAGTAAGAGTCACAAATGAGTAAAAGTGTGATGTCGCGGACTAAACGAGGGAAATTTATAGATGTGAAAGGGCTCGAGGGAAAGTGACTACTAACTCAATAAATCTTATTTGAGATGTTATCATGGTTCATACTCCTAATTGGTGCACACCTCCCGATGATTGTCTCTACTGGTCATATTTCTATGACGCACAAGTGCGAGTACTGAGAACACAAGGTTGTTTCTACCTCTAGAAATACTTCTTGTTTCACTTTATAGGTTCTATTACCATTTCTCCCTCGAGACGATGGTTATGTTACTTGACTTTGCTTTCACAGACAAGTGTAACTTCAAAGTATGTTAAGCAATCATGATAAAACCTTGAAACTTGATTTAAATCGTAAGAGTGACTTTCCCCCTTGCCCTATGGAGTTTAGTGATGCATGGGGAAGGTAATAACAAATGAACAAATATAAAATAAGATAGAGATGAACATGATGATGATATTAAGTTAATAGAAGAATTTGAATACAAGTTGTCTAATGTCTTAGTTAAGCAAATACTACAACACATTAAAAATAGAAATTCATGGTTGATATCAATCTCTTGATAGCAATAGATAATGGTAAAGACTGCTAGTTTTGATGTAGTGGATGAAGTGGTGGAGGCCTCTCGAAATCTTTCTCCTTAAATGATGAAATGAGGTGGAGAGTGAAAGTGGAATATTCGTTACAACTCTCGGCTTTTTGGCTCTCTTTTTCTTCTAGCACTGAGGCTCTATTTATAGGGCCTTGCTCTACTTTGTGTTGAGATCCCCACTCTGATTGGTTGTTATCATTTGTCAAGGTAGATAAGAATGTTAGCGTTGCATCATGGTCAATGGTCAGGAAATTTTCACAGTCTCAACTAATACAACTTCAGAAATGCCTAGGCATACGTCCTCTGCATACTCCTTAAAAGATCAACACATGCGATGTTCCTGAATTTTCCTACAAAATACAAGCTTTGGCATACTTTGCCCATGTAATGTAGTCAGCGGGTGTGTTTTAAGTACCTTAATGCAACTTTGATTTTTACATATAAATTCACTCATGATTGGCTCATTTTCTTCCTTCTCGTTATCGCATGTTCTAAGAAAGAGGCACAAATAACCTGTATTTCTACACGTTATCAAAGGCACGCAATATTATCCATTTACTGCAGACTTTTTAGGTTATAACTTGAACATGAACCACTTGTATGTCTACCATATACTATTCAAAGTGATATCACATAACCTTGGATCTTAGTTTATTAGATTGAATTAATGCAATCTGAATGTTAATAAAATACATCTTATTTTATTAAATATACAGTTTGTTTTTACAAACTACAAGATATATGAGATTTAGGACACCAAATTCAACATCAAGTTTAATTTCATTCCTTAGTTTTCATTTATGAGCTTCTTGACTCCCTTTAGGCTCGGAGCATGATTTGAAATCTGCAATATAACAATACAATAACGATAATAGTAATAATATTAATAATAATTAAAGAGACTAATGCAAAAGTTAACTTGTAATCTCAATTTCAAACCTTTTTCCGTGAGAGAAACTTCCTCCAAATATGATTGGACATCGACATTTATATAGCATTAGAACAAAACCAATTTTGTACATATATAAGTGCCTCAACTATGGATAGAGTCAATGTGGATCGAAAATGATCAATCATCCTTTACATGGTATCATTGGTATTGCCAAAACATCTCATGCAATCCTACTAAGAACCTTAAATCTGGAAGAGTAGCTCACCTTTCACCATTCTAAGAGGTCAAATTTCTCATAATATTTTATATGGGTTCTATCATTTTCTAAATCAATTTCACTTTCATTCTCTATTCACTTTGACATAATTTGGTAATATCTAAAACAATAGACAAAGACAATTATTTAGAAAATCCTTTTTTTAATAAATGCTATGAATATGATATTTGATTTTTTTAAAAAAAAAAAGTCAATAATAAATGAATTATATGATTGTTTTATGCGGTTTGGAATTTGATATTGATCTTTGATAATACCATAATACAATAATACCATTGCACATGGCACGTGCACAAAAATACAAAATTGTTTGTATAGAAACTTGCACAATTGCACATGCGCTACAAGCCACAGATTGGGATTATGGAGATTGGAGTAGATAATGCAAAATTGTACTTTGTAGTGTGATATTAAGACCCTGTTTAGATTTATTTAAGAAAAAACTCATTTTTATTTATTTATTTATTTTTATAAAAATGGATCAAAATACACTTCAAAAACTATTTTAAATATATACTTATCAAATACTCTATTTTTTTTTTAAATGACTTGTTTTTTCTTTAAATTAAACACTTGAAAATATATTTCAAATATATTGTGAGGGAACGTCTAGGGCAAAAACTATTCTAAGACTATAATAATCACCTCTTGCTACACTAAATACTATTTCAAAATCTCAATTAGCTACAGTCAACACTTTTCAAAATCCTCATTTGCTACAGTTTTGACTATTTTGCATTCATCATTTTTTTATTTTTTGTTGCAGTGTTTACTGTTTCCTTCCCAAACTAAAATAGTTTACACCTCAAATACATACTATTATAACCTAAATTAAAATAATCTTAACCCCAAACACAAATTATTATAACCCAACTATAATAATCAAGGATTATAATAACTAACTCATTGAGCCTCCTAAGATATTATAAATCCAATCTATGATAATAGATTAATAATTGGAAATTTTTCATAGATAAAAAAAATGTCAAACTATATATAAATATAACAAAAAAATACTGATAGATACCGATAGACTTCTATCAACGTCTATCAGTGATAGGTAATAGACATTTATAGACTTCTATAAGTCTCTAAATTTTGTTATTTTGTGTAAATAATTTTTCTGATTTTTCTATTTTTAAAAATTCCCAAAATAATTTAAAACCTTCGTAGTAAAATGATAATGTAACCCTTAGTTGACTCCTCACACAAGGAGTGCTATTTGAAATTGAAGTTGAGATTCATGGTAATGTAAAATTGCAAATGTTAATTGTAGAATTTTGCGTTTTGTAATTGTAATTGAAATCTTAATCAAACTGATTTAGGAATAGGAATTCATTTAATTTATCATTTTTTTTTTAACAAATAATTTAAGAATAGAAATAGATAAAATTAGATTCACATATTTTATTTTATATTATTATTTGAAATTCTAAGAAAAATCTTAGATTGGATAAAATTTAACGAAGATGAGATATAATATAGGATATTAGATTTAGAATAGTAATAATATCATAGATTACGATATTAGAATTGGAAAATCGAAAATAGAATACAATTCAGAATTTGAAATTGGTGTTTTTTCCAAAAAAAAAAATAAAATAAAATAAAATTGATTTTGATATTGTTGAGTGAGAGGCTGAGACTTTTAGTTCCATGCGGCGTACAGCATGATCATGCACCATCATGTACCACCACGTGTCTCATCTCAGCACTGCAGCAACACTCACACGCCTCACGTGAAGTCGAGCCGACGTCGAACCGCCGCCTGTTTCGGTCAATTTGGCGATTCTGACGGCCATTGCTCGTGTTTGAGACAAACAGTTAAAAGATTATAATAACGCTGTCTTCTTGCTACAATAAATATTATTTTATATTTCTCAATTTATTACCATCAATATTATTTCAAAACTTCGATTTGTTACATTATTTACTATTTTACCTTCATCAATTTTTTATTTTTTATTACAGTATTTACTATTTCTTTCTCAAACTAAAATAATCATATTATTATAATCCTCATGTACATACTAATCAAAACTAAAATAATCTACACCTTAAACACAAATTATGATAATCCAATTGTAATAATCTAGAACTATAATAATCAATTTTTTGCCCCAAACTTCCCCTAAATATGTATATCCAATTAAGATATAGAGAAATTCTTATAAATAAAAAAATGAAAAAAAAATACATTTTATAACAAAAAGTTCCAAAAATACTTTATACTTTTGGAACTTTTTGTTATAAAATGTAAATATTTTTAATTATTTTTTATATTTAAAAAATCCCCTAAGATATAATCAATTTATTAGTGTTACCATTAATTTTGCTCCGTGGATAAGAAAAGGGACCTAAAAGTATATTTCCTAATAGAATCTTAAACTATCTCTTTCTTGTAATAATTTTCATGGAATCTTGAACTACCTCTTTCAAATTATAACTATATGAACATTGATTGAAAATTTGTAATGAATAGTATTAAAGAAGTGAACATGTCTATTATTTATCTTCTTAGAAGAGAAGAAGTACAAGGGAAGGGAGAAGGGTGAGAATAGAATTTTTAATTATTATTATTATTATTATTATTAGTTTAAAATAACTTTTCAGCAGGTAATAAAAAAATCCCTTTTTTTTCAAAATAAAACTCCATCTAAATGATGGCAAGTGAGCATTTAAACTTATTTTTTAAAAGTTAAGAGATCAAAGATACCTATTTAAAAATTTAGGTACCATATGTACTTATTATTAAAAACTGTAGGATTAAAAACATACTTTTTCTTTAAAACAAAGTATAAAATAAAAGTATATCTTAAATATATATTTGGAAGTGATTTTAAACTCAAATTCTATTTTAAAAATGAGATTTTATTTATTTAAAATTAATTTAATATTTAATATTGTACTTTTAAATAGAGTTTTGATGTCATCAAATTGATTTTAAGATTATTAGAGACGTTTTAAAGAGTATTTTTAAAAATCACAAAAATAATTTTGCAAGTTTGTTTGTCTTATTTATCATGCTATAAAATTGACCTTTCAACTTCTATAGTCATCAAGTGTCCTACGGAACTTCAAATTCTAATTTTCAAAAGTTAATTATTTAAGCTCGTTTCCTTTCGAAAAATTGTCTATTTTATCCACATTTCTTAACATGATTTATATCTTTCTTAAATACAATAACTGAATTCTTAACTAATTTAAAAAAAATTAAAAAAAAAAACTTTTTTGAAGTTAAATTTTTTAGTTATCAAAATTTGACTTGATTTTTTAAACTATGGATAAGAAATAGATAACAAATAAAGAAATTTGGAGGTGGAAGTAATGTCCATAAGCTTAATTTTTAAAAACAAAATGAATATTTATTGAACTTCACAAGTTACATATTTTACATCATGTTTAAAATGTCAATGTCGACGGAAATATTGAGGTCTTAATTTTACGAAGATTTTGGTAGAGTTATCAATAAAATTTTGATTTTGAAGACATGTTTTGGAAAACTTTTACAAAATTCAAAAAACTAATTTAAATTAGTAGATAAATTTTTTTATGATTTTTAAACAAATTAACATGTCTATTAGTTATATTATAATTATATTAATGATATTTTATTATTTAATAATTATGTTTAGTGGAGTTTTGTTTTGTTTGGAGTGCTGAAACGATATAAGATGTGGTGGGGAGTTTTGGTCGAACTATGTTCAGGATAATGAACCTCAGTGGAAATATATCTGTATCTAGGAAACGTTCATACAAACTTTTCTTTTTCTACGCAATTGTGTTTACCCAAAAAAAAAAAAAAAGTGTGTCTAGAAATTTCTGTTTATTTGGCCATAAAGATATTTCATTTTATCCTATAAATAAACCGAGTGTCTGAAAGGGAGAGCAGGAAACGAAAAAAAGCTTGGGGACCATTTCCATGGCGGACGGGGAGGGGAAAACGGTCAATAATGGTAAAAGAGTTCATATCCTGGTGGTAACATACCCAGCTCAAGGCCACATAAATCCCCTTTTACAATTCTCCAAACGCCTCCACCACAAAGGCGCCGCGGTGACCTTCGTCATCACCAAATTCCTTCTCAAAAACAGCCCCGCCGCCGACCGCCCTCCGCCCTTCCCCGTCGAGACCATCTCCGACGACCATGACGCCGGCGGATTTCTCTCCGCCGTCTCTATCCCTGACTACCACGAACGCCTTGAGCGCGTCGGCTCGCAAACTCTCCGGGATCTGCTCCGGCGACTGGACGACGATGGCCGCCGCGTCGACGCCGTGTTATACGACGGATTTATGCCGTGGGTTTTGGAGGTGGGGAAGGAGTGGGGGGTGAAGACGGCGGTGTATTTCACACAGGCCTGCGCCGTGAACAACATTTATTTCCACGTTTATAGAGGAGAAATTAAGCTGCCGTTGGCGGCGGAGGAAGAGATTAAGATCGGCGGAATACCACCGCTGACGGCGGCGGATTTGCCATCCTTTGTGAAAGATGTGAAATCTTGTCCGGGGTTTTGGGATGTTGTGGTTAATCAGTTTCGGAACATTGAGGAAGCCGATTGGTTAATGTGCAATAGTTTCTACGAACAAGAAAAACAGGTTTGTGCCTAACTTACATTATCTTTTATTTTTAAAAAATGATTCCATATTTTTTAAATTACAGTATTACCCCTCAATTTTCATCAAAAATCGAGGATAAATGTTTTAAAATTTCAAACAAAAATTGAAACTTAAAACTCTATGACGATTATTAAAATGATGTTGGTGATTCCAATTTTCCTCCTGCATCACTAATGCACTATTTTATATCCTAATTTCTGTTAGAAAATTTAAATAATTTCTATTAGGGTATTAAAACGTTTATGAAAATTTAAGGTAGTAGCATCTTTTACATAAATGTTAAAATTTAAGTATGTTATTTTCTATTAAAAATTATATCCATATCTTTTCAATTATAAAATAAAGGGGAAATTACGAAAAACACTCTAAAGAATTATGGTAGTTGTAATTATATTCTCAAATTTTTAATTATAAAAATTGATGTATTTGTAATTTAATAATACCATCTAATTGAGGTGTAGAGGGTGATCATTCAATTACGTTTTAAATTTATTTGGGACCCATGAATTGATATGGTTACTGTTATTGTTATTGTTACAATATCAGTAGTATGAATATGACATATTTATTATTACCGTTATTGTTACTATTATAGTAATCATTTGTCCTTAACGATAAATGTGACATATTGAGTAAACATTATCAAAAGTAATTCCATCACATTTGTGATTGTGGCCAATTTCGATTGATCTATCAATAAAATCTCATTACGATTACAATAATTTTTATTACGAATTTGGCAAATGTAGCCTAAGTGTTAAAATTGGATTCTCAAACTATACTGTAGAAATTTTAACAATTGTTTTAGTTTGAGGGTTCCATTTTTATCATTAGAGGGTCGAATTTCTTATCATGGTAAAAAAGGTTAAATACTAGTTTGGTCTTGTACTTATGGTTTTGATTCATTTTTGTTTTTATACTTTTAACATTGGTTCATTTTGGTCCTTGTACTTTCAAAAAGTGGTCATTTGGGTTCCTTTATTTTCATTTTTAGTTCATTTTTAAATGATCAAACTCTTTGAAAGCCCAGGGCTTAAAAATAAATCAAAATTGAAAGTACAAAAACCAAAATGAATATTTTAAAAAGTATAAAGATCAAAATGAACAAAAATAAAAAGTACAAGGATTAAAGCAGTATTTAAATTTTAAAAAAATATATTTGGAGGATAATTTTTAAAGGTAAAAAAAAAAAAAAAAAAACCTTTAAACAAAATGTCCAAATTGTAAAACATGTATATTTTCTTTAAATTTTCATTTGAGATGAATTAGGAGGCCTTCCTTGAGTTAGCTCAATCTATTTCTTTGGTTTTGGGGTTGTTGTTTAGGTGTTGGAATGGATGGAGAAGAAATGGAGGATGAAGACAGTCGGACCGAACATACCGTCGATGTACGCCGACAGGCAAATAGACGACGATTGGGAGTACGGGTTCAACTTCTTCAAACCCGACGGCGAGGTTTGCCGAAAATGGCTCGACGGCCATCGGAAAGGGTCAGTGGTTTTCGTGGCGTTTGGGAGTTTTTCAGCTTTGAGCGTTGAGCAGATGGAGGAATTGGCTTGGGCTTTGGCACAAACCAATTCTTCCTTCTTGTGGGTGGTAAGTATTACATTAACCTTATGCAAATTTATCCAGTCATATCATTATAATTAAAAAAAAAAAACTTAGTGTAAAAAAATAATAATTAAAAAAAAGGTTAAAGTGCATGTTTGTTCCTAAATATTTAATTTTGCATATGATAGGTTTTTTATAAGTTTATAAACATTTTGTTTTATGTTTAATAGATATCGTATAAGATGTAGATCAAATATTATGTCTAGATGACAAAATTTAGATCACAAAAATGGCAGGATTTTTTGTTTTTTTGAGATTTTCAATGACATGTGAGGTAGAAATTCAAACTTGTTAGGCAAAAATATAATGCATTATTTATTTGGGTTAGGGTCATGTTGGTAATTGTCGTCTTGTCTTCTATATTATTAGTTTTGTCATACTTGTATGAACTTTTGAAAAAGCAAGAATAATGATATAAATAGAAAAACAAAATACCAAAAGTTTAAGGTAAAATGAAAAGTTTCAATCTGTCACAAATTGTGACCTCATTAATTTAAATTAATAATTTATAAATTGAAGACTATTTATAAATTTAACTATGATAAATTGTATTAAAATGCATGAAAATTGACAAATCAATGATGTCGGTTGTCTAAGCATTGATCCGGGACCAGTGTCAGTCAAATTATGTACATGGAACGATTGACTCAAAGTTAAGTTAATTTGGACTTACTAAAATAGATTGGGTCAAATTTAAATAAGAGGAAATTTTCACATATAAAAAAAATGTCAAACTATTTTTAAAAAATAGCAAAAAAAAAAAAAAAAACTTGATAGACACTAATTCTATTATTGTCTATCAGTGATAGATCTCTATCACTGATAGACTTCTATTAGCTTCTATCACCCTCTATCAAAAAACATTAAAAGTTTGTTATTTTGTATAAATAGTTTCCCTTATTTTTTCTGGTTTTAAAAATCCTCCCAAATAAAACCTATTAAAAAGATTTGATTAAGCTTAAAGTCTAAAAATTGCACTCAAAGTCAATCAAGCTTAAGCTTATACAAGATCTCCAAAAACTCCTTAAATAGAGAAGACCACACTTCATCTGAGTCCTCTAATATTTAGACATCCATTGAATAATCACCATTAACTTAAGGAATCAAAAGCTAGAGTCTTCAACTATAGTCTAACATAAGCTAGAGAATTTTAGGATCAATGTTCATAAGGTTCAAAGATTAAAAGACTTCAATACATTGATCTCTTCAAAATCTGCAAGTTGAAGATTCAATTGCCTCGATCTCAAGAACACGCCAAAGATTATTCTAAATCGATTAAAAAACTGAAGGATGATCCAAATAAATCAATAAAATCAACTTTATTTCCACGATTTGAATTTTATTGAAATCTTGTGTGAACAAATCGGTACGTCTAATGGGGCAACTTTTACCTTTCATCTCTTCCTCTCCAAGAAGACGTATGTGTAATATATTATATCAATTTATTGAAGTCTTCTGATCTTTAAATCTTCTAATTATTAAATCTTCTAGTTTTCTAGATTTTCCTAGACGTTAATCGAAGACTGATCTAGTTTTTTATTCCTTTGAGTGAATGGTGACGACTCAATGGATGTTTAAATATTGAATGCCTCTAACAAATGGTGGTCTTCTCTAAGTGTTGGGAGACCCTATACGGGTTGTGACTTGGGTTTGGTTGACTTTGAGACCAACTTTTGGGTTTAAGCTTAATCCAATCTTTTTTAATAGATTTTATTTTGGTAAATCAAATGATGCCACTTGTCTAAGTATTAATTCATCGATCAATGTCAGCCAGTCCGGTTGAATTATGCCATATGACATTTGGACTTAAAGCCAAGTTAGCTCGGGTATACTAAAATGGACTAGGCCAAATTTAAATGAAATTTAATTTGAGGATACATGTAAATTATAATTGATCTCAAATTTATAAATTAGTGGCGTGACAATTTATAATGGATCGAAATTTGTGAATCAATAACATAATTGTCCAAAATGTAAAGATATAAATAAAAAATATTATATATAAAGGTTAAAAGTTATGAGTTTGGTTCAAAGACTCGGTTAAATTGAGTGTACATTCTTAAAACCATTAAAATTATTCTGACACATATCTACAACCATTTAAAATTAATTTAATATAGTATGATTTATGAATTGATTTTGAAAAGATTAAAAACAAGTGTATGTGAAGAAAATTAGGGGTGAAGTTAATGGTAGGATTGGACAGGTACGGGCTTCAGAGGTTGCAAAGCTTCCACCGAAATTTGCAGAGGCGACGGCGGATAAAGGGCTAGTAGTTCCTTGGTGCCTTCAATTGGAAGTTTTATCTCACGAATCGATCGGTTGTTTTGTGACGCATTCCGGTTGGAATTCGACGCTCGAGGCTCTAACCATTGGTGTTCCCATGGTGGCTATGCCGCAGTGGACGGATCAAACCACCAATGCCAAGTTTGTAATGGATGTTTGGAGGACCGGAATTAGGGCTCTGCCCGACCGTACTGGAATAGTGCGGGGGACGACGATTGCAGATTGTATCTTGAAGATCATGGATGACGACGAAGGAAAGGAGATTCGGAGAAACGCCGCTATATGGGGAACGTTGGCAAGACAAGCGGTGGATCGCGGCGGAAGTTCCGATCGGAATATTGATGAGTTTCTTTCCCAACTGGCTTCTGATTTAAACATTTAGAAGAATATATCTATTATGTTACTAAACTTTTGAGAGGTGTAACAATTAAAATTCTAAATTTATAATTAAGTGAGCAATCAAATTATGAATTTTAAAATGATAATTGTACGTCGGGTTGATTGAGCTATGTTTGAATTTGTCGGAAAAATATTGTTTTATTTAGTTTGTTACTATGAGCCGTAATTTCAAGTCATATCAATTAAAGATATAGATATATCCAAAAAAAAAAATAATAAGATTAGAAGGACCAAATGGTTATTTTATAAAATTTAGAGGTTGTTTGAGGTGTTAAATTGGTTATGATAGCATGTCATTATAATAGACTATTTTATTTTAAACTATAATAGTTATATTTTGAGTGTAGACTAAAATAATTTGAGTTATAAGTCTTTGTTTAGTGGGGAGTCTATTATTTTTTATTATACATGTAATGGTACCTTTGAATATCATATATCGTTACATAAATTTATCAAATTTATTTCTTAATTTTTGCATAACTCAATTGATTAAAGCATATATTTGTGACAAAAATATTTAGGACACTATAATCCTTAAAATCGGGCTCTAAAACTTGCAAATCTATAAAATTTTGGCCCTTAAATTTGTCATTAGTTACATAATTATTCAAATGGATTGCTTTTTATTAAAATTTTTGTTTGTAATGGAATTTATTTTTTCTCTTCTATAGAGTAAATAAAAATCTCTCTACATTCTGTATTAATGGTCATTTTCTACCGTTAATAAACAAATTTTAACGTCCAATTTTTTTATATGTTAATTCTTAACATATAAAAAAATTAAGATACGAATATATTGAAGATTTATTATTTTTTATATATATAATTTTTATGGTAATGCTTAATTAATTATATAATACTTCTTTTAAATTAGATTAAAGTAGATTTAATAAGAGAGTGAAAACTNAAAAAAAAAAAAAAAAAAAAAAAAAAAAAAAAAGAAATACAACATTGTCGCGTTATGGTTGAGCGACTAGGGTAGATAATAGTGAAGAAGATGAAAATTGAAGAATGAAATTGAGGATGAGGAAAGACGAGGTTTGAATTATGATTTAGATAGTGAGAAAGAAGATAATAATGAAGATTTGATTACCTTTAGGTTTTTTTCTTTTAGGTTTTTCTATTTTTATTATTTTATTTTTAATCTACTTTGTTTTGGATTACTAGGTTTACGTAGACTTTTAAATAAAATAAGTTGTAGGTTGGGTTTCTTGAGTGGTTGGGCTTAAATTTGAAAAAAAAAATGACATAGTGTAACGCCTTCATATATCTGAAAGGAGATACACGTGCTTGAAGCCGATATGTGTATTTGAAAAAAAATTTAAAAAAAAAAAATTTAAAAATAAGATACTTTAAATCACATACCGAACATACATTTGTCATGTATTATCCATACCTAATACAGATTCTCGGCAGAATTAGAAGTATTTGTGTCTCCTAGTTGTAGATTTATTTAATTTCAGTCATTTTCGTTTTTCTAGGAAAAACCAAAATGCCAACGGGGGAGGGAAGATACGTTTTTGTTCACAGGATTTTAGATTATGTTTTCATTTAGTCCATATGTTTCAATATATTACACAACTTAATTTCATAAATATTTTATACGCAAGTTTGTTTAATTTACTATTATCAAAATGATCGTACTAATGTCAATTTACTATTAAATAGTAGGAAAAATTACAAAAACCACCAACTATAGAGTTGGTTACAATGACATGGATGAACTTTCAATTTCATCGATGGGTGAATATTTGTGGTTTCTCCCTTCTCCTGTGGATCCTTCATTTTCATCTCTCTCATTGTCATCCTAAAACACAACCCTCAAGGCTAAGGGTGGTAGTACAATAGTTAAGCAACCAACAGGGGCCGAAGCTGTAGCTGGGTCTGTTATGGGAATCCGCTATATCTGCTTCCTGATGGCGTTTGTGGTAGGCCAAGCTGTAAATCTACCAAAAAGATTAGAACCCAATTTGCCCGAAAACTCGATCGGGAATTGTGTCGGCTTCGTGACGAAGGGCCGGCAATTGCGGCGGAGTTAGAGCTGCAGAGTATAGTCAGAATGATCCAGATGGTCCGTATAATGGGGGGAAGAATTTCTGGTTGTGTAGTAGGTGGAGCAGATTTCAATTTTGTGAAGCGGATTTTGGGTGGGGATTTCCATGTTTTCTAGTTTCTTTTTTCTTGCTGATGGATACAAGAGATGGAAAGGGAATTGAAGCGCCGGTGAGCTTGAGTGAAGAAGACATGGTTGCGTTCCAATATGATGAGGATTTGCTTGCATTTGGCTCATTTTACGGCTGTAGGAGGGAGGGAGGGACATGATGAAGAGGGAGGATAGATAACAAAAGAAAAGAGGAAGAAATCACAAATCCCCGCAAATAAAAATTAATTTAATAAGAGGAACCGATTGCAATCGTTACTAAACGAAGAGGGAATAATTGATCAAATTGAAAGTTCATGAATATGATTCTAACCAGCCTCAGAGTTAAGGGATGGTTTTTACCATTTTTCCTAAAAGTACAATTAAACACTATGGACAGGTCAAAAGAGGTGATCAACAGAAAATAGTTATCAAAGCTAGTCATCGCCGAAATTAAGGGTTGGAGGTGGTCTCGCTATAGCAATTAAAGTTTGTTGTATAGGAGGTCGTTGGAAGTGATCATCGAAACTGATCACTAAAGGTAGTCTTTGATAATTGTCATATATGGTAAGTGTCATCGCTAATCTTCACTGGAGTTGGTCACACAAACTGATCGCTGGTGTTGGTCCCCAGAGGTGGTCATTGGAGTTGGTCACATAGATGGTCACCAAAGGTAATCGTTGAAATTGGCCGCTAGAAGTAGTTATCAGAACTAGTCGCATCGCATGGAGGTGGTCGTAGTCGAAATAAGGCGTCAGCTGGCCACCAAAAGTGATAACTATAATTGTTCGTCGAACGTCGAAATTGGTCATCAGGAGGTAGAGTTATTGTAAATATTTGTGTGAAAAAAATTGGTCATTTTAACCAAATGACCGTTTGGTTGGACAATTGTCTACATGAGAATTTGCACAGTCATCCAATTCTTATGTTTGTTTCATAATTTTTAACCATTCGTGAAATAAACTACTTTCAGGCATCTACATTTTAAGGGTTTTCTATTTCCTTCCAAAACGGTAGGTTTCTGTTTTCTACACTCCATTTGTTTCATTTTATATATAATTCCACTTTAAATATATTTAATTAATTAATATTAATTTCACGAAAAATAATATAAATATTGATTTTGATAAATTAATAATAATCTATTATAATATTTACTTAGCTCATTTTTATAATAAAAATTTTATTAGATAAATGTAATTTCTTTTTTGCCTAAATTATTAATTTATTAGCCAACAATATATTAAAAATATTTAATTAGTAAACTTGGATTATTTAAATTTAGTTAGTACAAAAATTTGTTTTTCAATGATAATAATTTATTACTCTATCATTTTTATTAATAATCAAATAATTATTTATTGAGTTTAATTTTAATTCATTAGGAACATATAATCGTTATTGATTATTTATAATCATTACTGATTATTTAATCAATTAACTATTTATTGTGATTAATTTTTATTATTTCATTCATTATTAGCATGTCATATTTTAAAACTTTTTCTAGTATTCTTTATTAATATATCATATTTTTATCTAATTTTTTTTTACTAAAATTACTAATGTTGACTTAATTAATTATAAAAATGATTAAATATTAAATTTATTTAGTATGACATTCATTAAATATATTAATTGGTTTATTTTAATTATAAATTGCTCAATTTTCAAATAGTTATAATTAAAATTATTATTGATTCATAATTAATTATTTCTTTATCGATAAATTCAACAACGGTTTATTGTATAATTTATTAATCTATTATAATTATATAGGATTTTCATACTTAATTTCATAAATTAAATACGAACATCATGATAGCATTCATATACACAACTAAACATCATATTCTCAGACTTCCCTTATTCCCAAACATTTATAAAATCTTAAACCAAACAATCCCCAAAGGGACATTTGGGACGTTGAGTTAATTATTATGATAAAATCATTAAGTTATAAAAGTTAATGTTGGGGTAGGGGTGTTCATATAACTAAACAACCCGAACAACCTAAACTACCCAACTCAAAATGTAAGGATTGAGTTGGATTAGTTTTGTTCTTGGGTTGGTTTAAGTTGAGCTTGGTTGGGTTATGTAGTTGGTTGACTAAAAAGAATTTGAATTGACTCAACCCAATCCAAATTTTGTAGTATATATATATATATTCACAAGTTAATCAATATAAAGTAATCAAATTTTAAACAAAGAGAAGTATATATATATATATATATATATATATATATTTAAAGGTATTGTAATTAAAGTGTGGGGTGGGGGATTGAACATCAAACCATGAGATTAATAGTATGAACACTGTGCCAATTAAACTACACGCTTTTCTTTTAAAATTGCTATAATATTTGTATTTGTCTAAGGTTTGCAATAAAATCATAGATATTTGGTATTTAGTGTTTGAATTTTATGAGATTTTAGTTATTAATCATGTGTTGTATATAAATTTATATTTTTTAATTAAAAAGAAAAAATAAGTTATAATCCGACAATCCAACCCAATCCGAATTTTAAGGGTTGAGTTGGAGACTTTATTTCGGTCCTTTGGATTACCAATTCAACCAACTCGAATTTTCGAGTTAGTCCAAAAAATATCCCCAACCCAACCCAACTCATGTACACCCTTACTATTATAGTAAAAAAAGAAAAGAGTGGATGAGTGTAAAATAGTAAATTTTGTAGCAAAGAGAATTTTGAAATAATATTTACTTAATTATAGATTATAAATAGTCGTACACAATATTATATATTATATTTGGTATTACAAACATAGAGTAAGACTATAATAATCCACTCCAACTTTAATTGGTACACCAAACGACCCTTAAGTTGTCAATAAATCTCCTATAGCAAAACAATGATTAAAATTGTTAGAAAAAAACCTTCCATTACTATAAAAAAAAATAAATAGAAAATAATTTAGAAATTAAAAGAAAGCAATAAAATTTAGAATACAAGAACTAACGTGGCAAACAGACAAAAATCACGAACAAATTTAAGGGCTCAATTACCATTTAGAGGAAAAAATAGGATGGAAAAAAAAATAATAAATAAAGAACAAACAAGATGCCAAATTCCAAAAGTAAGAAGCCTACCATTACCAACCCACTTGAATTCTCCAGTGAGAGAACCAGTCAACAACAATGGCGGTCTTCTTCCTTGAAGATGAGCAAAAATGGTGACTCTGCGACTACCCCCTTGTTCAGCCAATCTTTTCTTGAAGAAACCCATCTTCCGCTGTCCCAAACCGTGCTGGTGCTGGAATTATAAGGTCTAGTTCGACGTAATTCCCCGTTCTTTCTTATTCTAAAGATGTTGCAAACACCAAAGATGCAAGGAGAGAATTTTGTTGTGGATGCACCACCATACATCAAATCCAATATTGAAATAACAAGAGCAGAGAATCAACATTGATGTCTCTATAACACTTCCCAAATGGCTCGTTTCGGATTCCGAATGTGAACTGATTTCAGTTTGAATTGTTAGCAAAAGAAATGGCACTAGCTTTCAGCTCGGTTCTGTTCGAATTCGCTTTCTTTAGTTTAGAAGAAAGCACATATAATCCAACCGTCCAAGAGTTGCAGAAGCCAATGTATGAACCATTAATAGATGTGCAGGGTGAGCCTTCCATTATGTAACGTCCACCTACAAGGGCTTGAGAGTTCTACGAGCATCCATAACCAGTAAACTCAATGCGTAGTCCGTTTGAGCTTGACCAAAGAAGTAACTATCCATGCATTTCGCATATAAACAAAGCTAATAGATCCTGAAATCTTCAAGGTTCAGTCAGAAAGTACATTCCAGCATTTAGAAGACTTACTCAAGACCTAATCCTTAATAGATCCTCTAACAACTATAGGGTGAACCTTCCATTACAAAACCTCCAGCTACCAGAGCTTAAGAGTTCTACGAGCATCGATAACTGGTCAAGTTAACGCTTAGTCCATTTGAGCTAGAATAGTGGAGTCACTTTCTTCAACATTTCGCTTCTAAACAAGCTAATAGATCCTGAAATCCTCAAGGTTCAGTCATAAAACAATATTCCAGCATTTAGAAGACTTGCTCAAGATCTAATCCTCCATAGATCCTTACAAGTGCAGGGTAAACCTTCCATTATACAAAACCTCCAGCTACCAGAGGTTAAGAGTTCTACGAGTATCAATAACCGGTTGAATCAACGCTTGAGCTAGAATAATGAAGTCATTCTCTTCAACATTGCGCTTCTAAACAACCTAATAGATCCTAAAATCTTCAAGGTTCAGTAACAAAATTCATTCCATCATTCAGAAGACCAGCATAGGAGCAAGATCAGTAAACTCAAGATCTAATCCTAAATGGTTAACCAGCATAGGAGCGAGCTATATCCATAAATCTAGTCCGGCAAAACAAATAAATTCAATGGAATAGGCTGAGAAAAATCCTCATAAACTAATCTCTACCAACAATGTGTAGTCCATTTAAAAGAATCTTGAATGTCTTCTGATTCATCAGTTTATCCCTCTTCCTCAATTCATCAAGCAAATCGAATGCTTCGCTATCCCGTCCTTCCCGACATAATCCTTCTAACAGAGTTCGGTAAGTAAGCAAATCCGGTGCCATGGAATTACTCAACATGTCAAAACAAATCTCAATAGCTTCCTCAAATCTGCGTTCCATTGCTAGACTACAAATCAAAATCATATAAGTACTGCTGCTAGGAAGCAGTCGTTTAACTCTCATTTCCTTGTAAAATTCCAACCCTTGTCCAACTCTTCCTTTCTCACACAACCCTTTTGCAATGTAGCCATAAGTATACGCATTTGGTTCGCAACCATACAACCCCATTTCCCGAAAAACCCGAATCGCTTCATCAACTTCAAGACACTTAGAATAAGCTTTAATGATCATATTCAACACAAAAGTATCAGGAATCACACCAGAGGATTTCATTTGCTTCGTTAACGACCGAACCGAATGTAAATACACATAACAAACATTCAACTTATTGAATCTCCTAAGCAGTGAATTGAACAGCATTGCATAAGTTTCAAGGGTAGGTTTACAGTCATCAGATTTCCACATTTTCTTGTACACATCAAAAGCTCGATTAAACAGAAATTTCCGACTACAGCAAAACCTAATCACAGAATTGTACAGCGGCACACTCATTTCACAAGCACCAGCAAGTACCTCTTCGACTAGGGTTTCAGCGAGGTGGTATCTCCGGCGGGAAATTAGGATCTTAATGATTGTTAGATAGGTTAAATCGTTGTGTTTGTAGCCACGTTGTTGCGCCGTCCACCGGAAAAGGTCGAGGGCGAGATCGGGGTCGGATTGGGCTTGCAGAGCCTCGTTGACGTCGGAAGGGGAGAATCCAGGCTTGAGCTTCTGGACCCATGTTTCAAATTGCTTCTCAAGAGGAGTTTGGCTTCGAATTTTTGGGATTGGGAGATTGAGATTGTCGGAGTTTTGAGAAGGGATAACGGTGGATGATGGTGGCGAGCAAAGAAAACGGCGGTGGAGATGGGATGGAAGAATGGGGTTGAGAAGTGATTGAAATGGTGATGAAAAGGGATGGCGTCTGCGGGAAGCTGAGAGGATCGGGCGGAGGAATTTTCCGAGCATGGTCTGACGGCGTTGCCGGTGCCGGTGTTTGAAGCTGCAGGGAAAATGGAGGGTCGGATCGTGAGTTTTTCTGTTAATTGAGAGATTTAAAGGGCTGAAAATGGAAAAAGATTGGGTTTTGATCCATTACAAATGATGGCCTATGGATTGGATTGAGGTAGGATTATTAAGCTCAGCATTTTTCATAACCTAACCTAATTTAACTCAACCCAAATACTTCTCAAAGTTTATATGAGAAATTTCGTTTCAATAGTTATTTATCATGATTATTTAAAAGTAAATTTATAGGCTTGAATAGAACATTGAGTTTATGTCGGTAATCCTACTTTCACATGGGATTATGTTCGAGAGAATAACTACTTAGATGTATTCCCACATTCTAAAGATTAGATCACTTTTTATAGGTAAATTGAATCTTTATACTCAAAATCCTTATACAAATAATCATTTATTTGGTTAGCACCCTTTTGAAGTAGGTCACTAAGGAATAGTCCAATACATGTCCTTGAGTCGTTTTTAAGTGAGTTTAAGATATTTTTCGAATGAAGTAGGTCATTTGTAGGAAAATTGTAAAAAATAACCCTAAAATGTTTTCATCTTTCACAACTAACACCCTTTTGAAGAACTCGTTGAAATCATTTCTCCCAATTTTTCATGACTAGGGATAGCGAAATTCCCCACGAATCCCTAACCCAAACGGGATGGGGAATCTTCGATTTGATTGGGTATGGGGGTAAAACCAAGGATTTAATTAGTTCCCCGATTGGGAATGAGGAGGGGACCCCCACCCCGTCTCAAGTATTTGTTTATTTTTATTTTTTTAATATAATAACGTGACATCCCAAAATTTTATGTAATTTAAATCCAAGTATATTGTAGTATTTGAGGGTTATTATAGATTTGGAGGTTAAACTGAAATATTGTGTAGAGATAATTCAATTCTAAAATTTGTTCGATAAAGAGTTTTGAAATTTTAATTTAATTTAAGGAGAATTTAGGATTTTTTTCAATTTTAATTTAATTTTAAAAATTGAATTAAAATTGGGAGATTTAGATTCTTGTTTATAATTTGGAAGACGAAAATTAAATTATATCAATTGAATAGGGTAATTGATTTAAATCTATTTTCCCAAAAGAATTTGGGAGTTTAATTTAAAAGATTTGGGAATTTGGAATTGGAGAAGGAAAACGAAAGGGTTGAAGTTGTTATAAATATATTTATATTAGTTAAGGGTAAGGTTAAGTGAGAATTAAAAAGAAAAAAAAAAAGAAAAAGAAAAGAAAATTTCTTTATTCTCTCCTGCGTGCGCTGTATCAGACCCCCCTTGGTCACTTTTTTCTTTTGCAAAACCCTAGTCGATTGAGGTTTCGGCCGCTGCTCAAGCCAGCCGCCACTCGCGCCCCACACTGGATCTCCAGCCATTCGTTTCCGTCAGAAGCCTCCGTCAGCGCCGCCGACTCCAGGCGCAGCTACCATCCATGCGGAACCTTCGAGCCCGCCGTCCATGCGTCTTAGCCTAGATCCACTAGTGTCGTGCCTTCCTCTATCTCCATCGAAGCCGCGTCGGGTATATGATACTTTATTTTAACCACGTTTCTTCCTAAAAGTGAAGATCAATAACAAGGTATGGAGAGGGTATTTATAGTAATTGAGAGTGGGACGTCTGACAACACATCCCCAGAAATGGATAAATGGATAAGGTTGTTTTAGTCAAATGTTGCTTCATCTCCCAATAAAGATTCGACTTTTGAAACTAAGTTTGTACTTCTTCTTCCATACCAAAAAGCACCAAAAAATGGAAGAAGGGAAGACAATCCGTCAGGGTTGACAAAGGAAAATGGTTGTTCTTCATTTTAGGGAATTAGTGAGATGACGATGCGGGTTGGAACCGAGCATGTCATCTCAATGGGAGGTCTTTCTTGTATTAAAAGATGTATTTGTAGTTCTTAGTTTTGAAATGAACTTAGTTTTGTAAAGGGCTTGTTAGAACAATCTTGTCAAATTAACTTTTCTTTTAATAAAGTGTTTATTACAAAGAATGGTATTGATGTTTGTTCTGCAAAACTGTTTTGGAAAATAATTGTATGTGCTAAGGCCGTTAGTAACAAATGCCCTCCATAACATAAAGAGTTTAAAACGGTTGTAACTCAACTAAAAGGCTTAGAATTTCTTCTAAGGAAAATGCTCAACTTTGACAACTAATACTAGGACACATCAATCTCAATTGACCTTTTACTTGAAAAGGTCATAGGGTCAAAGAACTTAGTACCTTTTACTTGAAAAGGTCATAGGGTCAAAGAACTTAGTACTGAAGCTCCAATGCTAAAAGCTAAGGGAGGTTATGAATATTTCATCACTTTTACCGATGATTATTCAAGATATGGGTACGTTTAACATAAATCTGAATCTTTTGAAAAGTTCAAAAAATTTAAGGCTGAAGTTGAAAATGCATTAAATAGAACGATTAAAATATTTCGATCTGATTGAGGTGAAGAGTTTATGGATTTAACTTTCCAAAACTATATGATAGAACATGGAATAGTATCCCAACTCTAAACACCTAGTAGATCTTAGTAAAATGGTGCATCAGAGAGGAGAAATCGAACCTTGTGGGACATGGTTTGATTGAGTTACGCTTCCTTACCTGACTTGTTTTAGGGTTATGTAGTGGAAACTGCAACATACATCCTAAACTGCAGCATACATCCTGAACTGCGTTCCCTCCAAAAGTATTGCCAGAACACCTTTGGAGTTATGGAATGGCCGTAAAGCTAGTTTAAGTCATTTCAAAATCAAGGGTTGCCCAGTACATGTACTCGAGGCTAATTCTAAGAAATTGGAACCACGTTGAAGGTTATGTTTATTTGTAGGCTACCCTAAAGGAATGAGAGGTGTTTATTCCTTTTGATCCTAAAGAGAACAAAGTATTTGTAACGACAAATGCTAATTTTCTTGAGGAATACCACATAAGGGAGAACGAGCCCATAAGTAAGATTGTGTTGAATGAGATTTCCAACCAAACTACTGAACAACAAAAGTTGTTGAAGAACCTTGTACCTCAACAAGAGTTGTTGAAGTAGGTTCATCTAGTAAGTCAAATCCACCTCAAGTGTTGAGGTGTTGAGGGAACCTTGACGTAGTGGAAGGGTTGCGAACCTACCTATTCGCTATATGGGTTTAACTGAAATCCTAGTTATGATAACTGATGGCGAAGTTAAGAATCAATTGTCTTACAAGAAGACAATGGAAGATATTGACAGAGATGAATGGATCAAAGTCATGATCTCAAAATGGAGTCTGTGTACTTCAATTTAGTATAGGGCCTTGTAGATCAACCTGATGAGGTTAAACGTATATGTTGTAAATGGATCTACAAGAGGAAACGGGGTGCTGATGGGAAGGTGCAAACCTTCAAGGCTAGACTGGTGGCAAAAGCTTATACCCAGGTAGAGAGAGTCGATTATGAGGAGACTTACTCGCCTGTTGCCATGCTAAAGTCTATCCGGATCCTCCTATCCATTGCCTCATATTATGACTATGAGATTCGGCAAATGGATGTCAAGACTACTTTTCTTAATGACAATCTTGAGGAGACCATTTATATGGTACAACCAGAGGGATTCATAATCCAAGGTCAAGAGCAAAAAGTTTGCAAGTTTAATCGATCCATTTATGGACTGAAACAAGCATCTCGATCTTAGAACATAAGATTTTATACTGCAATCCAATCTTATGGCTTTGATCAAAACGTTGATAAGTCTTGTGTATACAAGAAAATCATCAACAATTAAGTAGTTTTTCTAGTATTGTATGTAGATGATATCCTACTCATTAGGAATGATGTAGGTTTACTGACTACAGTTAAGAACTGGCTAGCGACCCAATTCCAAATGAAATATTTGGGAGAGGCTCAGTTTGTTCTAGGTATTCAAATCTTTCGAGATCAAAAGAACAAAATGCTAGAACTATCTCAGGCGTCGTATATTGATAAGATGCTTGTCAAATATTCGATGTAAAACTCCAAGAGGGGCTTATTGCCTTTCAGGCACGGAGTAACATTGTCTAAGGAACAATGTCTTAAAACACCTCAAGAGGTTGAAGAGATGAGCCGGATCCACTATGCATCTGTCTTAGGCAGCTTGGTGTATTCGATGTTATGTACTAGACCTGATATCTGCTATGCGGTGGGGAAACTCAGTAGATATCAATCTAATCTAGAATTAGATCACTAGACAGCCGTTAAGAACATTCTTAAGTATCTATGGAGAACGAGGGACTACATGCTTGTGTATGGTTCTAAGGATTTGATCCTTACGGGATACACGGACTCTGATTTTTAGATTGATAAGGATTCTAGGAAATCCACATCAGGATCAGTATTCGCTCTTAACAGAGAGACAATAGTTTAACAAACCACCAAGCAGGGGTGCATCACTGACTTCACCATGGAGGCTAAGTATGTAGTGACTTGTGAAGCTGCTAAGAAAATCGTTTGGCTCAGGAAATTCTTGATTGATCTGAAAGTTGTTTCAAATATGTCAAAACTCATCACTCTTTATTGTGATAATAGTGGTCCTGTGGCTAATTCCCGAGAGCTTAGAAGTCATAAGCGTGACAAGCATATAGAGCGAAAGTATCATCTCATCCGAGAGATATTGCATCGAGGGGGACGTGATTGTCATGCAGATAACTTCGGAGTACAACGCTGCTGATTCGTTTACAAAGTCCTTTACGGCTACAATGTTTGAGGGTCACCTGCAAAGCATGGGTCTATGGGACAGGCCACGTCTGGACTAGGGCAAGTATGAGATATTGTATTGGGCGCGTGTTATGCCCTAGTTTATTATTTGTGTACTTTGTATTTTCATTATATTGTACACCTCATTAGCTTTAGGTCAAGTGGAAAATTGTTGGAGTTGATTTCCTAAATCTCGTAGGGTTCTATAGTTTGTAAACATTGTATGAACAAACTCATTTTGTTTTTAATAAAATATTTGATATTGTATTCATTGTCTATAAAATATGTGATATTTTAGTTGTATTAACCACAAACCAATAAACTAACATCCAAGGTTATCTTTGTAACTTAAACATGTATGTGGAGACATACGGGTGGATCATGTTTAAGTGATAACTTAAATTGTCTATAGTAGATGGATAAGGTTGGGCACCTTATCCTGATGATACTACGAGTATGACCCATATTGTAGGTATTACAATTATTGTAAAGTACTACAAATGATCTGATCCTGATCATTCATGTATTAGATATGCGAGCGAGGATATTCTATACAAAGGAGTTTGTATAAGATCGGACCACAAAATGTTTAGTCTCATTATATAACGTCGTTCATAATAGAGACTTATATTTCACCAGGATGACCATAGTAACATGACCTGAATCCTGGGTGAGTTGTGAACTTCTGCCTATGAGTGCAGTCCTTTGATTTGTATGAGTGAGAGTAGTCAGATCGCCGACTCACAAGTTTACCATTTTGGGGATTTGTCTGACTAGGGAACTAGGAACACATCTACACAAGGGCTGATTCCAGGTCCTGAATAATGTGGCACCACACCCTCCCCTAGCCCGAGAGGGGTTTAATCATTATAGGACTATGATCTATTGTTCATTAAAATGATCGGTGGTACTTAAGGAGTTAGATGTAACTATAGGGGCAAAACAGTCATTTGGCCTAGTTGTACTTACGAGTAATTTGTGAAAGGTCATCGTACTGTTGATTGGTTATATCTAATGGACACAGAAATATATTTGTAGTGTGAAGAGTGCGGCTGTCGGTCTTTAATGGACACAGAAATATAGGGAATTATGTCTTTATGTGTAATGACCCGACCCCCTAGGACTTAAGTTAGGCCGTTACTAAATATATGCATTCATGGAACTTAAAACGACACTCTGTTATGGTGAAATAAATGCTAATTAAATAAGGTAAGTTCAAAAGACTTTCATTAAATTCAAACATTAAAAACAACAGTAGGGTACCCATAAATCATAAGTGATAATAAATAAGTCTGAAAACGATTCTTAATAGTAAGTTTTAAACATCAAAACTGAAAGTTAAGAAAAACATGAAAAGAAATCTAAATCTCATGAGCAGAAGCATAAAACTAGTCCCAATGGCTCGATCACGAATTCCGCTTGTCCGTCGCCGGTGCATCTCTACCTTTACCTGAAACAACAACATGAGAAAGAATGAGTATAAAATACTCAGTAAGTAACCCCACTACTGGGGTCAGGTTAGGCATCTATGTTCTCTAGATGCCTACCACTGGTGGAACATATAAATTGTCCTAGTCCTCATGGGACACATACATACATGAAAAACCGAGTTCTATCCTATTGTAGCTAAATATGCCCACTACCTTTGGTGAATCCCGAAGGAAACACAATAACTGGTGAATCTCGAAGGAAACACAATAACTGGTGAATCTCGAAGGAAACACAATAACTGGTGAATCCCGAAAGAAACACAAACTGGTGAATTCCGAAGGAGACACAATGTCTGGTGAATCCCGAAGGAAACACAAACTAGTAAATCTCGAAGGAAACACAATATTTAGTGAATCCTGAAGGAAACACAAACTAGTGAATCCTGAAGAAGACACAATAACTGGTGAATCCCGAAGGAAACACAAACTGGTGAATCCCGAAGGAAACACAAACTGGTGAATCCCGAAGAAAACACAAACTGGTGAATCCCAAAGGAAACACAATATCTGGTGAATCTCGAAGGAAACACAAACTGGTGAATACCGAAGGAAACAAAAACTGGTAGGCATTCTAATTAATCAGTAAAATCACAATCATAAGTTTGACACCATAATTATCACAATATGGTTCTATGACATACATATATGCCTCAACATCATGGCTCTATAACATACACACATGCCTCAGTATCCACAGATCACATACAACCTCATGAAATCAAATATCATCTCATGCTAGCATTCAAGTATCTATGTGCACAGATACATCTTTCAGATCCTCAAGCAAGAACATACATCGGTTATACTAAACTATCAGTTCATCATGTTGTCATTCTACCATAACATTCATCCATCATGCTAGCATACATCCAGTACCTGGCCCGTGGGCAGTTCCAGTAGTAAGATTACTTACTCCAAAGTCATATTCAGATATTAATCCAAGCTAATGATCTCCAACCAAATAAGTCCTGAATTGAGTCCCCCAAACGAAACTTGATCAACAGACACTCGCAGGATTTCGACTCCAAAATCTCTTCTTAGCAGATTTTAAAAATTAAAGGATGACGACTTAGAACCTTCAAAATACAAACTACTTGCCGAACGAACTTGAATTCGTTGGACAGCACGTTGCGCACTCTGAAGTACTCCAATCTTGGATCAATTTTCTGCAAAACGAAAAATGGTCTCTAACTTGATGGTCAATGCCTCAAAACTTCCAAATCTTGAATCCAAGGTTTTTCTCAAGATTTCGGCAAAGATCGGGCAATGGAGGTTGATGGCGTGTTGACTCATGGCTACCATAGATAGACAGTGGGTGTTGCTTTCGGACGACATAAATTGTTTAGGTTAGCGGCTGGTAGTGAGGATCTTGCATGAGGAGGGTTTGCGAGAGTGAGAGATAAGGAGAATTTCTAGTTTCACAGATTTTATTTAGCAGAGATTAAGAACAAACCAAAGCTTCAAACAACGATCCAACCGTTCAAAATGATATTCTATATGTCTCGAACAGGCTGACCAAATTTGAGCACGATTCAACGGTTCAAACTCCAGAAATCGACAATTTTGTGGAAGCTATCGCTGAAAAATCGAATTGCTTTCTCCCAATTTTTGGCCTATTTTCACTCTCATTTTATTTCGAAAAAAAAATCTCAATTCCTTTATTTTTTTCAAATTTTGAAAAGATAAATAAAATATTTTATCACAATAACTCTAAAATCTCCAAAGATTCTATTAAATTTATAAATCAATTAACTTTTCAAATTATCTTAATTTAGGCTTCAAAAACCAAAATTAAAGGCATAAGATCCATTAATTTGATACAAATTAAATCCTTCCAAATATTTAAATCAATTCAAAACTACATGAAATTAATTATCTCTTTTTTTAAAAAAAAAAAAATAAGTTGGCCCTAAAATCCAAAATCAAAGGAAGCAAAATTCAATATTTTCAAGATAATCAGTTCGAATATCTAATCAATTAAATTCAATTTAACTAATAAAATTTTTTCAATTATTTCAATTTAATCCCAATTTTCCAAATGAAAAGGAAATTTAAACTCACTAAATTTAGATAATTAACTTAAATTTTCTTGAAATTGGGATGTTATATCATGATTTTAAATTTAGTAAATTGCTGGATTTAGAAAATTTTCAGTTTTGATTTTCTTCTTTTACATTGGTTGTCTTGGACCATGTCTTAAGATTTGGAAAAGATTACCTAGAATCTTGGTCTTCATCGTAGGTGAGATTCCACGGAGAAAGTCAAACAATTGATAGTTTGGATGTGTGATGAGAAGAAGTGAAAATTTAATTTGAATCTTAGGGTCGACCTCGACTAGGAAGTACAGAGAAAGATATTTTAACAAATTGTAAAAAATGGTGCCAATTCTTAAAGAAGAAAAAAAATTGAAGGTAATTTCTGACAATTTATCGCATTTGTGAGTCTATTTGAGGCTTTTTGTGTTTTGCAGGAAAATGCCCAGATGCATGATGCCACTTATCGTTCCCTGAACCAAGTCTGCACAGACTTCACGAGGCTTCACCTGCCGTTGGTTTTTGGGTCTCCAGTTGTTTCTTGATTCTGATTTCAAATAAGGCTATTGGGAACAAGGATTTTGGTCTTCACCCAACTACTTTGAATCTATAAAAAGGCTGAGGAATCTTCAAGGAATGATTGAATACATGCTTTGGAAGAAAAACCCACGAAATAACCTTTAATCTCCTCAAGAACGAAAGTTCTTTTTAATAGTAGGCTCCTTTAGGTTACTCCTACCTGTGAGGACGTGTTGTAGAGTGTGATTTACCTTTGAGAAATGTTGAATCCATCCTAGAGAGCACCCGAGTTTGTAGGTTTGATTCAAAGATTTTATTTCCTTTTTTTTCCAACTTGATTATTTCCTTTGGTTCCTTCTTTAATTCTAGTCATTTTTTGATTTATTGTAATCCATGCAATTCAATTCAATGACATTTTATTCATTATCATTTACTCATGGGCTAATTTTTCAAAAGGATTCAACAATGTGGATACATCAAGGATAATATGGCTTAAGTCAATGTAAATGCATCACTTTGCATCTTCATTTTCTATTTCTTTTGTTCAATTATTGATATCTTTCTAGATTGAATTGACCCTTTGAGTTAGCATGCTAGTGAAGTCTTAATACTAAGAAGGTTAAGATATAAAGGAAACTCACAAAAGAATATTAAACTTATCACGCAATCTTAGACATAAAGCACACCATAGGATTAAGAGATTGCATGAATTCACCTGAGATTCAAGTAGTTATAAAGATATGATACTAATTCTTTAGTCTCTTGAAAGAACTAGCGAAAAAAGACTAATAAGAGTTGTTCTCAATTCATTGGATTGTGATGTGGTCGCATATCCTAAGACAAAGTTTGAAACTTGATCTATAATTCTTATTTATATTTACAGTTGACCTTTAATATTAGCAACGAAATCCTAAATTTACTTATTTTGTAATTACCCATTTGTCTTGAAAATTATGTCTTAAAACAAATTGAACTGTTCACTAGTTTCTGAAAAACGATACTTGGAATACTCCAAGTTTATTACTTTGTGACATTGTATGTTTGCACTTGTCCTTAATCATCTATTAAAACATCATCCATATACATTTTGGTCATCAATTACACACTCAATTTATCTTTTGACCATTTTATACAGTAAAATAGTTTATTGGTCATTTATTTACATATTTAAATGGGCAAAGTACACTTTTGATCCTAAAGTTTGGTGTTGATGTTTATATGATTATTGAAGTTCAAAACATACTTCCGATGAAAATGGATTTAAATAGTTACTAAATTTTTTTTTTTTTTTTTTTTGATTAAATAGAGATGGGGGATTCGAACCACAATCTCTTGTATGCTAATACATCTATATATATCAATTGAGTTATGTTCACTTTAACTTATGTTAAGTTAAGTTAACTGTTAATTGACTAACGAACAAAATAACATGGTATTGATGAGTATGTGATTTTTAAATGACATGGCAATATTTAGTAAATTTATATTGCTTTTATCATATGTGGCATTCTTGTTTTCTTCTTTCTCTTTATTTTCTCCACCTACTCTCCCTCTTCCCTCTCCTTTCTTCATCGTTATAGACCCATATGAAAATTAAGGGTATTCCTCTGGTTATTTATTTATTTATTTGTGTTTTTCCTAAATTAGTTTTGTTCCAACAGAGATTTAAAATGTTGATTGACAAAAATATCGAGATCATTTATATGGTACAACCCCAGGGATTCATAATCCAATGTCAAGAGTAAAAGGTTTGCAAGCTTAATCGGTCCATTTATGGACTGAAACAAGTATCTCGATCTTGGACTATAAGGTTCGATACTGCGATCAAATCTTATGGCTTTGATCAAAAGTTGACGAGTCTTGTGTATACAAGAAAATCATCAACAGTTCAGTAGTTTTTCTAGTATTGTATGTAGATGATATCGTATTCATTGGGAATGATGTAGGTTTACTGACTACAGTTAAGAACTGGCTAGCGACCTGATTCCAAATGAAAGATTTGGGAAAGGCTTAGTTTGTTCTGGGTATTCAGATCTTTCGAGATCGAAAGAACAAAATACTAGCACTGTCTTAGGCGTCGTATATTGACAAGATGCTTGTCAAATATTCAATGTAGAACTCAAAGAGGGGTTTATTGCCTTTCAAGCACAGAGTAACATTGTCTAAGGAACAGTGTCCCAAGACACCTCAAGAGGTTGAAGAGATGAGACGGATCCACTATGCATCTGTCTTAGGCAACTTGGTGTATACAATGTTATGTACTAGACTTGACATCTGCTATGCGGTAGGGATACTCAGTAGATATCAATCTAATCTAGAACTAGATCACTAGACAGTCATTAAGAACATTCTTAAGTATCTATTGAGAACGAGGGACTACATGCTTGTGTATGATTCTAAGGATTTGATCCTTACGGGATACACAAACTCTGATTTTCAAACTCATAAGGATTCTGAGAAATTTACATCAGGATCAGTGTTCACTCTTAACGGAGGGGTAGTAGTATGGTGAAGCACCAAGTAGGGATGCATCGTTGACTCCACCATGGAGGCTAAGTATGTAGCAGCTTGTGAAGCTGCTAAGGAAGTCGTTTGGCTCAGGAAGTTCTTAACTGATCTGAAAGTTGTTCCAAATATGTCAAAGCCTATCATACTTTATTGTGATAATAGTGGTCTTGTGGCTAATTCCCGAGAGCCTAGAAGTCATAAGCGCGACAAGCATATAGAGCGGAAGTATCATCTCATCTGAGAGATATTGCATCGAGGGGCGTGATTGTTACGTAGATAGCTTCGGAGTACAACGTTTCTGATCTTTTACAAAGTCCCTTACGGCTACAATGTTTGAGGGTCACCTGCAATGCATGAATCTATGGGATAGGCCACGTCTAGACTAGGGCAAGTGGGAGATATTGTACTGGGCGCATGTTATGCTTTATTATTTGTGTACTTTGTATTTTCATTATATTGTACACCTCACTAGCTTTAGGTCAAGTGGAAGATTGTTGGAGTTGATTTTCTAAATCTCGTAGGGTTCTATAGTTTGTAAACATTGTATGAAGAAACTCATTTTGTTTTTAATAAAATATTTGATATTTTATTCATTGTCTATAAAATATGTTATATATTAGTTGCATTAACCACAAACCAATAAACGAACATCTAAGGTCATCTTTGTAACTTAAACATGTATATGGAGACATACGGGTGGATCATGTCTAAGTGATAACTTAAATTGTCTGTAGTAGATGGATAAGGTTAGGTACCTTATCCTAGTGACACTACGAGTATGATCCGCATTGTAGGTATTACAATTATTGTAAAGTGTTACAAATGACCTGATCCTGATCATTCATGTATTAGACATGAGAGCGGGGATATTCTATACAAAGGATTTTGTATAAGATCGGACCACGAAATGTTTAATCTCATTATATAATGTCTTCATAATAAAGAATTACATTTCACCAGGATGACCATAGTAACAAGACCTGAATCCTGAGTGAGTTGTGAACTTCTACCTATGAGTGCGGTCCTTTGATTTGTTTGGGTGAGAGTAGCCAGATCGCCGACTCAACAAGCCTACCATTTTGGGGATTCGTCTGATTAGGGAGCTAGGAACACATCTACATAAGGATTGATTCTGGGTCCTGAACAATGTGGCGCCACACCTTCTCTTGGCCCGAGAGGGGTTTAATCATTGTAGGACTATGATCTATTGTTCATTACAGGAATCAGTGGTACTTAAGGAGTTAGATGTAACTATAGAGACAAAATAGTAATTTGGCCTAGTTGTACTTACAAGCAATTTGTGAAGGGTTATCGTACTGTTGATTGATTATATCCAATAGACACCGAAATGTATCTGTAGTGTGAAGAGTGCAGTTGTCGGTCTTTAGTGGAGTGCTCGACAGTTAAAGGATGATGAATAATGTAATTAAAGAGTTTAATTAATTATTCAAGTACCATTGGAGCTTCAAGCTACAGGTCCATGAGGTCCCCTTGGTAGCTCAATAGGATTTAGCTAAGAATCAGTTTTTGGATTAATTTGAATTGTTCAAATTAATAGAGGAATTTAATTATATTTATTTCAATTATATATGATATAATTGTAATAATGTATTTAATACATTATAGTATAATGGGCGGAAATAAATATTTGGATGAGATTCAAATATATTTTCTATGAATGTGATTCATAGTTGTTAAATTTAATATAAATATGATTTATATTAAATGTCATATAATAGAGAAAAGAAACTATAGTTTATATTATATGTGATACAATATTAAAATTATAGGTTATATGTTATATTTGATATAACATATAATTTAATATAAATATAATATGATAAGTTAGTTATCATATTTATTTATATTATATTATTATTATTTGAATAACAAGGAAGGAAGTTACAACTCCTTTCCCCATCAACTCTCCACCCATATTAGTGGGGTGGTTATGTTTTTATGGCAAGTAAAATAAAAGAAAAATAGTTTTTCTTCTTCTACGATTGTTGTTGTTGAACGATTGATTGAGAAAGAGACGGAAGTGTTCAGTGGTCTTTTGAGTTTTGTGAAAGTTTTCTCAATCTTCTTCCACCTCCATTTAAACATTTCCCTCTTAACCAAAATAGTCAGAGCCCACCACTCCTGGGTTCTCACCCTGAGAATACCAAGGTTTCCATTGTGGTGTTCGGGTTTTGTTCGAGGTTGTCTTGAAGAAGGTCTTCAAGAAGTTGGTGATTTTGTTCGATGGAGATTCATGAAAAAAAGGTTCTACAAAGGTAATGTTTCTTGAAACCTTTTCTTCAAAATCATGTTGTAATTTAATTTTAAATGTGTATCTATTTGTATATTTACTGTAAACTTTGTATTCAATAATTTATGGAATTTGATCGATCCGCTTCCGCTCAAGGTTCTTCTCATACGAGTTCCTTCGACGCCACACCCTCACCTAGGCCGAGAGGGTTTTCGTCATAGTTGGACTATGATTTATTGTTCATTAAAGGGATCAATAGTACTAGTTAGATGTACTACATGGGCAAAACGATATTTTTGATGTAGTTGTACTTATGAGCAATTTGTGAAGGGCCATTGTACTGTTAATTGGTTATATGCAATAGACACAAAAATATATTTGTAGTGTGAAGAGTGCAGTTGTCGGTCTTTAGTGGAGTGCCCAATAATTTAATTAAAGGAGTTTAATTGATTATTCACGTACTATTGGAGCTTCAACCTACAGGTCCATGAGGTCCCCTCTTAACGTGAATTAATGAGAATCAATTTTTTGATTAATTTGAATTGTTCAAATTAATTTAGGGAATTAATTATATGTGATATACTTAATTTAATCTAATTATATATATGTGTGTGTGTGTGTGTGTGTGATATAATTGTTATAATGTATTTGATACATTTTAATATAAAATTTATTTGTGAGGAAATATTAATTATATGAATTTGATTCATATTATTAAATTTAATATAAATGAGATTTATATTAAATGTCATTGGTGAAAGAATAGAAACTATGGATTATATTGCTTTTATCACACATGGCATTCTTGTTTCCTTCTTTGTCTTTATTTTCTCCTCCTACTCTCCCTCCTCCCTCTCCTTTATTCATCCTTATAGACCCATAGGAAAATTAAGGGTATTCCTCCAGTTATTTATTTGTTTATTTGTTTTTTTCCTAAAATAGTTTTGTTCCAACATAGATTTAAAATGTTGATTGACAAAAATATCGAGATCTCAATGTTGCATAAATATCGATAAAAATCAATGTCGATAGATACTTTTGAAAAATTATAGAAACAAAATTAAAAAATTAATTAATAAACAAACATTTTACAATTTTTAAATCAATTAACCTGTTTATTATACCTATTATATTTACATTAATGCTATTTTGTTTTTTTTAGTTCAATATATTGAGGTGGGATTTTGAACCTCTCACATTTTGGTCAAATGCATATTCATTAATCATGTTACACTCAAGTTGACATTTGAATCCAAACCAGCCAACACACGAAGAATTTTTGAACGGATGACCCAAATTGGAGAAAGAGAAATGAAAATTTTCCCCTTTTTTGAAAATGATGTTTTTTTTTTTTTTTCCTTTCCTGATGTCAAATTGGTGAAATTACCAAAAGAAAATCCTTGCGCGCACGTGGAATGAATTTCTCACTCTTCCGTTTCTCGGTCTTCGCTCTCTTTCTCTCCCTTTCCTTCTCTCACAGATCGTTCTACTCTCTCTCGTTCTCTGTTAGTCTCACTTTCAGCGTTTGGGCACTTATTGGTCACTCCCGGAGAATAGGAAGAAGAAGAAAAAGAGATGAAAAAAAAGAACTCTCGCACTAGAAGAAGAAGAGATGAAAAAAAGAACTCTCGCACAAACCCTTGAGAATAAGAGGAAGAAGAAGAAAAAAAAAATCCTCAGAGAAGAAGAAGAATAAAGAAAGAAAGAAAGAAAGCGCTCGGAGAAGAAGAGGAAGAAAGAAGAGTAAATCTATAACTTCACCCATCCACAACGTTTGAAGAATGTCAATTACCAATATTTTTAAAAATGGGGGCGTTTTTTATTTTGAGTCACCAAAATAGGTCACCTGTGCAATTTTCTCTAAACACATCTTACAGTCGTATTTTTCTCGTCATACACTCTTTTTTTCCCTTTTTTTTGACCCAATTCAAAATTTCCTAATATTATTATCGTTTTTTTTAATGAAAATTTTTTCTAATATTAAGGTGTAAAATCACAGTAAATATTGTTCTATTACTTGAGTAGTTTTAGGATTTTAGTAGGAGTGTTGGCATAGTTGTGAGAGAAGAAATAGTAAAAAAAAAAGAAGAAGAAGAAATATCATTTTGGTCCTTATATTTTGAAATTTGTTAAACTTTAGTTCATGTCTTTTCAAATATCCAATTTTAGTCCTTATATTTTTAATAAATTCTAAATTTAGTTCCTCAAAATTAATTGTTATCAAAATTGACTAAATAATAATAATAATAATTTTCCTGAAATGAATTATAATATGTGGATATGTTTGTAGAATCTTTAAGACAAATGTTAATAAATATGAAGTTTTCGATAAACAAATAGTAGTAATTAAATCTAAGATGTATTGCAAATATAGAGATTTAGAAAAAATAAACTCAAAATATAATGACCAAAATAATATTTTTTATGAAAAAATAACTCTTTTGATCTTGAGTTTTCAAGAATGGATATATTTAGTCCCTAACATTTGAAATTGATGATTTTGGTCCGTAAGTTTGATAGGTTTAAAACGTCGCTCGAACTAGTAAATAAATTAAAATTAAACCAAAAAAAAATGACGTGGCAAAATGACTTGGAAAAAAAAATTAATATATTGTCACCTCTCTCATCTTCTCTCCCTCTCTCATCCCCTCCCTTCTCTTCTCTTATTCTCTGTCCTCCTTTCTGGGTTTCACTGGTTCTTTAGGTAAAGATAGAAGCATTTGAATAAATTGAAGCTCGGAAGCAAATTTTATGTAGTTGGATGTTCATGGGGAGCATACCTATTTGGAGTTGTTTAGAATACATTCCATACATGCATTATTTTAGTAATTTCTCTTCATTTTGATCACTATGACCATTAATTATAAATTTTTCACTTTCCACTAAGTCATTTGCAGTCTCTTAGGAGCTTCGCTGGTAGTTCCTTTCGTGTATTATTAGCCATGTTCACTTATTCAAATTTAGGGATTTCTTTAATTTTATTTTCCAAAAGCATATTTAGAGTTATTAAAGGAGATGTTATTGCTCTAAGTTTTTGTTGTTTTTAATTTTTAATTTCCTCCATTAACTCATAAAGAAGAGAGAGAACCAGAGAAAGAGAAGATGGATGGGGATGAGAAAGAATGAGAGATGAGACAAATAGGAGAGTGGACCCATATTTATACATTTTTCATTTATTTACTTATTTTATATATGTCTGTTCAAAAAATTCAATGACAAAAAAAAAAAAAAAAAAAAAAAAAAACGATCAGTCCAACTCAACCTTTGGATTAGTTTATCAGCTCACTTAATATAATCCAAACCATAATTTATTATTAACTTCAAAAAATATATCTTTTATTACTTATAACATAATTATTTACACATATATTGATTTTAATTTTATTTAGTTCTAATATTTTTTTTAATATTTTATTATTCAATAACTCTTACAAAGTAGTTTCTTTGTACTTCATAAAGAAAATTTTCACTATACAAAATTGAAATTGAGTTGTTAATCTTAATTCACATGAAAATAATTAAATTAAATTTTTACATATTTATGTTATGTTTCTTTCTAGAACAAAATTTTAAATAAATGACTCAATTAACCCGAATCAACCCAACCCAAATATTTCATGGTTGGATTGGGTTGGGTTCATTTTGTAATAAAGATTATTTGGATTAAAAAAATTTACAACTAGAATAATTGGGTTGGATCTTAAAAAAGTCTTTCAACCCAACCCATGAACACCCATAATTTTATGTTTAGTTTTAACTGAATGATATTTTGAATATATTCTTTAAAATTTAAGAACTAAAATGACTAATTTAAAATATTAGAGATTAAACATAATTATTCTTGAAAATTCAGATCAAAAAGTTATTTTTTTAAAAAAAAAAAAAATTATTGCTGCGTGGGAATTGATTGTGGACACCAAATTATAGGGCAGTTGAAAGCTAGAAAAGTGATATCATAATTATCTTTATAAATAGTAAATTATTATTATTATTAAGTGAGGAAGAATCTTTTCCCCCCCTTTTTTTTTTCCTTTTTTTCCTTTTTTTTCTTTTTTTTTTCTTTTTTTCTTTTTTTCCTATCTTTTTTTTTTCCCCTTTTTCTCCTTTACTAGACAAAATATGTCATTTCGAAAGAAATTACCTTTTATTTTCTTCTCTTTTTTTTTTCTTTTTTAGTTTTAATTTTAACTTTTCCTTTCCTTGGGAATGACAAGAAAATGACTTTAGAAAGTAGAAGTGCAAAGATACAAAGGTGAGTGCTTTTTAATTCGAACTTTTCTTTTCCAAAGAATAATTTTTTCTTCCTAAAGTTATTGAAATCTTTTAGGTTAAAATATTATTTGTCACTCTATTTGAGTTTTAATTCAACTATTTACTCCATTTTCTTTTAATATATTTTAAATTTAATCATTCAAAATAAATTCGTGTTACAATAGACTAAATAACCCTGATATAATAATGATAATAAAAAATTTCACGCAAGAAAAACCCTATGTGAATATATTCTTAAAATTTATAAAAATAACGCTAACACAAATTATATTCTACGTTTTAGAAGTGTTTTAAGAAAAAAGTAAAGAAAAGTTTTAAGAATAGATTATTTATTTAATTTTTTAAGGATTTTTTTTAAAGTTCAAATTTTTAGTTAGGGATGATGAAATATTCAAGTTTAAAGAAGCCCTGATAAATTAAAGAAGCACAATTTTTTAATACCAAAAAAAAAAAAAAAAAAAAAAAACGAACGCATAATAAATTCTTAAGTTTGAATTTTATATCTAGTGGAGTCTCTTACATATTTAAAAGGTTGTATTTGAAGTGTTTGATAATTATTCGTTTTTTCTTTTTTTGAAAATTAAATATATTTTCTCTCAATTTTTTACAATAATTTAAACATATTTTAAATATAAAAATGGAATTTTTAGACCAACTTTAGTTGGATTTTTAGATAACTTTTAGTTTTAAAAAACTATTTTTTTTCTAGTTTTCAAAATTTGACATAGCTTTTGAAAACTTAATGAAACTATTTGTTTTATAGGCTTGAATTTTTTTTTAAACAAATAATTATCAAATAGACTCTTTTAAGTATAGAAAAGAGCCCTAATTTTTCGAGTTTCACTTTAACATTAACAAAGCCAATTTTGTTTTCATTTTCAAATAATACTTAATTAGCATTATTATTACATGGTTAATTTATTTAAAGTCTGATTATCAATTTAATCTTTAAAATTTGAAATCAATTTTAAAATTTTAAATTTAAATATTTTACGGATTTTCTTATTTATAAGAATGTCCCTTTAATCAATTGACTTTATTTGATTCAAAATTGAAAGTATAGATTTCATCAAACATAAAATACAAATTTATATTCATCAGAACAATCAATTTTTTAAAATTTTGAATATCTAGTAGAGAAAAATTAAAAATTTAGAGATTTATTAAATATTTTTAGAAGTTCAGATACCAATTAAACATAAATCTTATGGGCTATTTAGGACGTTGAATTAAATTCATACGTCTATGGAGTTCATATGTCTGTGTTTGAGATGCAAAATTATTTTATTTGAGTTAGGAAGTATGTATTTGGGGTACTGAGTGATTTCATTTGTCAGATGTCACTACAAGAAATCACATTTTTCCGATGTTTGAAATCGTCGGAAAATGGTGGCAAACGCGTCGAGAGATCCTCTCCCAACAACGTATTGATTATCGGGAGTTTGGTCGGGAGAAATCCGTTGGAAGTGGAACTCCTGACAACGAAAAAGGCCCTTCGGGAATTGTTCAATAACGCCCGATGACAAATATAAGGCGTCTGGAGTTATAGGAACTCCCGACGGGTAATATACGTCGTCGGGCGTTCCTATAACTACCAATGGTCCTTTCAACTCGTCGGGAGTTATAGGAACTCTAGTGGGCCTCTATTTCATTGGGAGTTCATGTAACTCTCGATGGTCCCTTTCACCAGTCCGGAGTTGTAGGACCTCCTAACAGTCCCTTCCTTGCGTCGGGAGTTCCTATAACTCCCGACGGTCCCTTCCTTACATCAGGAGTTCTTGTAACTCCTGACGACTTACCAGTAGAATATTGACTTTTAAAATTATTTAATTTTTAATTTCTTTTATTTGATCTGAATAACTTGTAAAACATCATTAACCAACTCAAATAGATTCACATAAGAAGTAAAACAAACAAATGAAGTCCATACTATTCTTTATTACCTAAAATAGAGAAAAGTTACAAGATAGTTTATAAAAGAAATATGTATTCAGAAACACATTAAAGAAATAAGATGAAAACAACGTCAAGAAATATGTCTTCAGAAATACACAAAAGAAAGACATGAAGACAACGTCTGGAACACAACATCTTCAACAATTGTCAATCTCCGAACAACATCCTACAACAAAACAAAAACATCCAAATGTCATAAACTTCAAGAAACAAACAAAAAACCTCCAAGTTCAACTCCAAAACGAGTATCACGAAACTGAACTCACCCCCCACAACATATTCAAACTTCATAAACATCCATAAACACACAAAAGCTCCAAGTTTAATGGCAAAACGAGCAAAACGAGTATAACCAAACTCTACCCACCCCCCACGACATTCTTGACGCTCATAAAAATCCAAAGACATATAAAAGCCTACAAGTTCAACTCCAAAAAACGATTATAACTAAACTCTACCTACCCCTACAACATTCAAACTTCATAAACATCAACAAACACACAAAAACTCAAACTTTCCCCCCAAAACAATCTAAACCAAAATCAACCCACCCCCACAACATATTCAAACTTCATAAACATCCATAAACACACAAAAACTCCAAGTTTAACGACAAAAACGAGCAAAACGAGTATAACCAAACTCTATCCACCCCTCACGACATTCCCAACACTCATAAACATCCAAAAACACACAAAAACATATAAGTTCAACTCCAAAATGATTATAACCGAACTCTACCCACCCCCACAACATTCAAAATTTATAAACATCAAGGAACACACAAAAAACTCAAATTTTCCCCCCAAAACAATCTAAACCAAACTCAACCCACCTTCCACAATATATTCAAATTTCATAACATCCATAAACACATAAAAACTCCAAGTTCAATTACAAACGAGCAAAACGAGTATAACTAAACTCGACTCATCCCTCCCCCCCCCCCCCCCCAACATTCTTGACGCTAATAGACAAACACACAATAACGACAAAAAACACATCAAAATCCAGTTGTTTGGCTACCATAACTGCAGGATAGCCAACAATTCTTTATCATAAAGCTACTAGTATGACATAACTACTTTACTACCATAACTGCATGATAGCAACATATTAGATAACTAAATAATGAAGTAATCATACCTAATTCGATGATCCTCCTCTCTGTGATCGTATCATGTCTTCAATCATTTTTTTTTCATTTCTTCCATTTGTCTTGCATGATCCTCTCTCATTTGTTTTTTAACGTCTTCAAATTCCTTAATCCTCGATTAAGACTGTTCGAAATTAACTTTCAGTTCCCTCATCTCTCTATCCATTCCTTGAGTAGATGAAAAACTTGATTAGTTGTTACCCCTTCTTGACTTAGGTTTAGGGCCCTAACCTAGGCTTTTTGAATATTCGGGTCATCTACCCAAAACAGTCTCAAAGATTTCATCCCCTGTTAGTGATTAGGAACCTTCTGAAGTGGGGTTGGATTGTAATTCTAACATTTAATTCTGGAAAAATTAATTAAATGTATAAGTACGAGCGACTAAACTTAGAAATGAAAAGCAAGATGAAAATAAAACAAAATTGGTTACATGTGCATTTTTAGCTGTTTGATTCACGAACTTGTCACCTTTAGAGTGTGTTTCCCTAAATAGGTCAACACGTCCTATTTCTCAACCTTCCTTTTCCTGTAGCTCTGATTGAATTTACAGGAATGACTTCGATTCCCCTACATGGTTGAAGGTAATTTCTCTCTATTTTTCCTGTTCGTCTTCGAAATGTCCTACATTCGGGGAATAAAAAAAGATTAAATATATATATATATATAATAGTAAATGAAACACACCCTAAATTATTCTAACCTGAAACGCTTCACTCTCGAAGTGGTCACACAAAAAATACCAATCTTCTGGTCTATTCTTATGCCAGCTAGGCAAGTTGGCACATGCTTGCTGAGGGTTGCTATGAAATACGTGTAAACATAGAAAGAGAATTGAGTAGATACATAATTACTCATCATCGTCACCTAAATCAAATTATTCATCAGCACTTGAATTGTTGCTAATGAACTTGGCTTAATGTAGTGTTTAATTGATTAAGCCTCTATTGATATCGACTAATTAAATATTTAGACTAATTAAGAAATTGATTAGTTCAATAAGCATTAGTTTTAAACTCCAAAGTCAAACAAACGAGCCAAGAATAGAATTGAGCATGCAAATTTATCTTTAGAGTTTGATGAGCAACCAAGCAAATGAATGGAATATAAATTTCCTAGGCTAGGCCTTTAATCAAATCGAAATCTCCCTTTTAAGTACGCTTTTACGTTCATGCTATTTAAATTTAATATGATATACAATATAATTGAAAATATCACGTGCAATGCACGCGTTAAAAAACTAATTTATATAAAAAGGAAAAATATGGAGAAAAAAAATCTTTTTTTACAACTTATGCCATTTTCTTTATTAATTTGGTGGCAATTTTGTCATTTGAATATAAATGTAATGTAATTAATTGCTAATTGAAGTCTTCGAAAAAAATCTTGGACATTGCAAACCAGCTTCTTTCTTTTATCTACTACTAAATCTACCCTTCATTTAAGTTAGTTGATGACCCTACATTGAGGGAAAAAAAGTACAATTATTAACTGGATGACTTGGGATAAACCACTCAATCAATTATTAAACTACCTCAAATTTAAGAAAATTGAATATGGTTGAATTAGTTAAAATTTCATTTGAAAATAGGAAAAATACATTTTTTATAACAATATAACAAATATTTAGGAATTTAAACGCTACCATAACTCCAAACCAGCAAAATTAACCAAAACCAAACAAATTCCCAGTAAGGAATAATATAACGGCGATCAAAATTACAAGAAACCATAGAAATTTAAGAGGAGAGAACTCACGAAAATGTAGGAATATACGGCGGCGAACAATCAAGCGAAGGATGAACAAATCATCTCTCTCTCTTGGACAAACCAGCGAAGGACGACACCAATAGCGGTGACTACCTCTCTCTCTCAACGGCACCAACAGACCACCTCTCTCTCTCTCGACGACAAACACACGGTGGCGACAACTGATCTCTCTCGCCTAGGGTTTCAAATTTGGGGAAAAATAAATAACTCGTGACGAGTAATGTCCCACTCTCGACGAATAGTATACGTCGTCGAGAGTTCTTTCTAACTCCCGACGCATCCCTTACGTCGTTAGGAGAGACCTATCTTCCGACGGCAGATTTACGCATCGAGAGAGCCTATTTTTCTTGTAGTGTGTATTGGGTGCAGTTTTTCTGACATAAATAATATATTTTTATGGTTATTATTTTTGTTTGAAAATTTTTTTATTCAATAATTCTACATATCTTTTTCTTTAAAAAAAAAAATCTATGTATTGCATTTTATTATTGTTTTTTTTTTAAAGTACACATGTATTATTGGAAGTTTTGGAAAATGGGGTTTAGTATTTTATTTTGGATCATGCTTTTCATTTTTTTTAAATTCTAAGAAATCATTTATGTGACGCTTTTAGTTAAGTTAAACAAAATTTTATTGGATTCATTGAAACAAAACAAATTTAGATTATATTGTTAGTAGAATATGCTAAAAAAAATGCATTGTACTATAATAATAGTTGACATGGTTGACACAAAGAATATGTAACGAATGATCACATTCCTCGGCTCAATTATATGATACTATATATATATATATAGGCCACCAAGTCCACCCACATAAAAAAAATGACATAAAAGTCCATCCAAATCCTCTGTCTCATAGACATGTTCGATAACTTTCTTCCGTCTCCCAAACTCCTGTTCATACTTATCTTTTTGCCATAACACAGGCTTCTATTTGGATTAACTTAGATTGTTTTTAAAAAAATCATTTTCATTTAAATACTTTTGATAAAAAAAACTGTTTAAAATAAAAAACACTCTTGTTTGACAATTCTTTCCCAAAAGTATTTTTACATACAAGTTTGTTTGGCTTGTTATATGCTAAAAGTGTTTTACTATAAAGGAATAACTATAAAATACTATGAACTAATAATTTAAAATAATAGTCGTCGGAGTTGGTGGAAGTAGCTGCCACCTATGCAAGTCGCCGAAGTTGGCCAATGGCATAAAGCCACCAGAGGTGGCAACGAAGGCGTTAATGGTGGTGAGAGCTGAGTGGACATGGATATAAAATATCGAGACATATAAAATTGGGCCCCGCAGATACTAAGTTGAGTTTTTAACCAAACTCATAGCAACTCATACCCTTACTCTAAACACCCTTTAAACTTCAAGAAGTAAACTAATTATTGGTTTTATTAGTGCTATTATTTAATTGTAGTTATTTGTTATTTTAAAATCTTCATCTTTTGCAGACATTTTTTTTTTCTATCTAACGTATATTTATTCTCTCGATTTTATAAAACTAAAATAATTTCTCCCATTTTTTTCAAAAAAAAAAAAAAAAAATCTAAAGTAGTTTAGATAGCAACAATTGAATTACACATACAATTATATCATATAAACAAACTTTAGCCTTATCCATATATGATTGATGGTCCTATACAAAATATATAATGTAAAAAATAAAAGAAAAAACACTGTATTTATTTAAGTTCGACAATAAACATACTTTAAAATAATATAAGAAGAGTTGATTGATTTGCAGAAGTTATAAGACATATTTTTGTCAGAAATTACATTAAAGTTATAGAAACCTATTTTTATCAGAAATTCACGTTCAATTAACAAGTCATTCTATAAGATAGATTAAATTCAAATTAACAAAACAATTCTCATACTCAATTATCTTTCTTTAAATTATCGTTTTTATTGTCCAAATTAGTTTCTTTAAAAATATCGCATTGACTATAACATTCTCGATCTCAACTTTATTTACTTAAACTGTCCAAAGTTTGACATGTTTGCTCAATAATTAATACCATCCAAATTTGACATTTTTTTTTTCTCTTTTTCTTGTTTAAACTATATTTTGATTATTATACATATTTATCCTAATTTTAATTACTTGTTTTACGCTTTTATTTGGCTTTTTTTTTTTTTTTTGGTCTAATTTAGTATTCAAAATTACATAAAGGTTAATACCATCTTTATGTTAAATTTTGGAAATTTATTTTAAATGATAAAACTATTGAAAATATTTATAAATAATAACCAAATATACTAGTCTATCTACAATATGATAGATGCATATAATAGTCTATTGTGGTCTATGACAGATAGATGATGGAAATTTGTTATATTTGTAAATATTTTGGTTTATTTTCTTATATTTGAAGACAACCCTTAAATTTTTTAAATGGTTATTTGACCGAAAAAGAAAATGTATTTTTTTAAGATTCATATTGAATATAAGAAAAATATAATATCGAAAAGTATTATTTATATTTATATAATACGATCCTCCAACCTGAAGTCTTGCTCCTCTAATCTTGCCTCTTATTTTGAAAGCAATATTGTTTCCCTTTAAATAATTTCAATTATTTTATTATATAATATATGTTTAATTTATTGTCAATGTGAGCACATCGGTAACTAGGGGTGTACATAGATTGTTTTTGGGGGAGGGGTGTCCAACCCAACATAATACAATTTTGAAAATTCGAGTTAGGTTGGATTGTCAGATTTAAATTTCTTTTATTCTTTTAGGAATAGAACTCTCAAAGGTTGCATCTTGTCACATGGGGCACCAGATAGGGGCCTACTGAGTTGAGAATAGGCTCTAAAGAACGAGGCAAGTTGGCCTCAGCATAGGCCAAGGTGGCCAATTGGTCCAAGTAGCCCAATACTTGCTTCATCCTCTCATCTTTGACATCTTTACTAGGTCTATTTCCTGCATGTCTCGAGTTTGCTTGGATGATGAAACTTTTCCAATTTTACTCTCAAATTTGACTTCCTCTCTTAAGCTTCCTATTCTCAAGTCCAAAATTACCAATAACAAAATGCATCAAATAATAATTATTTTTTTTAACATATGTAAACATGTCACTCAAATAATACTATGTTATTTCATGAATGAAATCCAATTTGATAGCTAACAAGATCTAACATGTCCATCAAGAAAATGTAAAGGTATATTTTATTGAAACTCTTGAAACTTGGTATTTTTTAAATAAAATACTGACATTTAAGGATATTTTTTATAATTAACTTAATTTTCATATTTTTAAATGTTCAAGTGTATTCTCATAAATCTTAAATTTAGTCTTTAGTGTTAATTTATTTTTTCCTAAAAAAACTAATGTTTACAAACTTTATTTTCAAAATTAAAAATAAAAAAATCAAATAATAATTAGATTGACGTGGAAAACTGAAGTTTTGAAACTTGAGGTCTTCGAAGATCATGTAACAATTCTTTGGAAATTATATTTTTTTCATATAATAATGCGTTTTTTGAGAACAATGAAATTTTTGTATAATAGTTTGACGTTGAAGACTACATGAACATGCATGGAATTTTGAAGATTAAATTAAAATATTTTAAAGTGTAAAATACTAAAAGAATGATAAATATAGTTAGCAACCAAATTAAATTAGATATTTTCGAGAACAAATTAGAGTTTAATGGTTTTGAAGCTTTTTTTTATTACAATATGGATAGAGGGATTCGAAAACACACATCTCTTATGTCGCTAATCTTTAAATATATATATCTCTTACTCTTTATCATTTAAATATTAAAAATGAATATTTGGTGAAATTGTAAAATAATTCTTTTAAATATGAAATGGAATTTTAAAATTAATTTTAGTAGTGATGAAAAAATAGTAAAACTTAATTCATTATAATTATTTTAATTCTTTTGAGATAATTAATAGATATTAACATTAAATACTAAATGTGAAGTATTTAGTAAAAAATTGAGGTTAAAAATGTACCTCTCAAAACCTATAAACCAAATTGGAACAAAACTCAATTTTCAAAAGTTAAATTGTAAGATTTTAAAAAGATACTAAATTGAATCAAATTCGAAACTGAAAGGAAAAAAAAAACTAAAAAAAGGTAATATTTTAGAACTTAGGGATCAAATAAAATCTAAAGACAAAAATATTTTTTTTTCCTTAAAAGTAATATAAAAATGAAGAAATTGATGTGTATTTTATGAATGTAGGTAGAAATAATACAATCTTTTGTCTTATAATTTTTCTTATCAATTTTATCTTACTTGAGACCTTCAATCAAATTTAGTATATAAATAATATAATTTTTTTACACGAACAATATGAACAAGAAAGACTACCGTCAAACCTCCTCATTAAGAATGATGGGAGAATACTATTTGAAAAATCGTTCTTTTCAAATAAAAAAAAAACCCTCATAAGATAGTATATCATCTTTGAAACATCAAATAAAATAACAACAACTAAATCATTATTTAATAATAAATCATACAATTAGAATAAAATAAGCGTATTCTAATAATTAAATATAAATTTTAGTATTACTTTAAAGGAAAACAAAATCCAGCTTTAGCGAATGTCAATACACGAAAAGCGAAGCGCGAAACTTCGAGTCCGATTATCGTATTATTATATAAGTAATTCCTCGGAATTTATGGGGTTTTCTTTTATAATAATATTTAATGTGGTTTTTAAAAATAATTTAATTGTTGTCTTCTAGCACAGTCTAAAAGTTTGACCCTAAAAACTATAACGAACCCTTAGAAGATGAATTAAAATAATAATCAGTGTTTAAAGAAAGTAAAATGAGATTGTTGATGCCATAATTTGGACAAAAAAAAAAGACTTTGACTTCACGTAACAATAACGTTAAATTTATTTAGAGGAAAGAAAAACAAAAGAAAATCTGCACACTAGTGTCACACTCCGATGCTTAGTTAGAGAGTGAGAGAGTGAAAGTTTTAGGATTGGTTAAAAAACACTTTTTGTCTCTAAACATAAAGTAATAATTTAGTCCCTAAACTTTCAAATTTGTAACAATTTAGTTCGTGAACTTTAGTAGGTAACAATTTAGTCCTTGTACTTTTAAATTCATAATTATTTAATCTCTTATATAAATAGATTTATTAAAATTATATGTCAATTTCTATTATTTTATGATGTAGACTTTATATTTTATAAAAACATATTTGTTGGTTTTTTTACCCATAATCTCAAATTAATCAATTTGAATTCATTCATTAATTAATGTTTTGATGATAACAAACCTACTTTTATTTATTAACAATTGGAGTGTTGAAATGTCCATTGTATAGAGCTCGGAACAACGGTTCCAAAACAATTTGAATAACCTAAATCAGAGTTTAAATGAAGAAGATATGATCAAAAAAGCTTAACCGGAAATTTCTGAGCTGATGATGTGGTAGAATTTTTCTCATTAAGGTGGACCAATTGAAAGGTGCCACTTGGAGCATAGGAGTAATGGCACATAGCGGACTTTTGATTTTTGAATTGATTTTAAAAAAGAAATGAATTTAAAAAATAATAATAATAATAATAATATTTTCTCTTTGTGTCTATCAGCTAGTTTTGGACACATGATAGACTTTTGATTTTTTGCGGGTTTAAAAGAAATAATTTTAAAACATATATAATATTATATTATTCTTTTATTTGTGTTTAACGGCTAGTTGAGTTTAAAATCTTCACCATTGATTTTTCTTTTCCAAGATCCAATGACCAAATTAAACGTGGTTTTCAATAATTTTCCTCACTATTTAAACTCATCCTATTCTCCAAACTTTTAACAACAATTTTACACTTCCTCCATAACTCAAAACTACCATTGCTATTCTTTTTCTTCTTTTCGTTTAATTATTGAGAGAGATATCTTATGTATTGTGAGAATTAATTAAGTGTTACAATTTGTAAATCCACTATTGTATAGAGTTTGTCAAGTGTGTTATTTATTTTTACAAATATTTTGTAAGAGTTGCTCTTGATCCCGAAAAATAGTCGTTGTAATGGTTTGATACTCAATCGTGGAAAGAATTGGGTTTGTTCTTGTGCCCGGAAAAAGAACGTTGTAGCGGTTCGGCTCTAAGCCGTGGAAAGAGTCAAAGACTTCTAGTAAAGTACTCAATAGGAGCTTGGGAAGTAAACGTAGGTCGGTTGTGCTAAACCACTATAAAATTTTCGGTGTTAATTTATCTATCTCTCTCCTACTTTAATTTGAAATTAATTTGTTGTTATATTTTATTGCATGAAATTAATTGCAATATTTGTTCCGTGAATTAATTGCTCAATGATTATTTAGGTTGGTTGAATTGATCTTTACATATCTCATAACAATATTTTTATTGTAATTAAATTGGGTGATTGTTAGTTTTAATTATTTGGCTATTTGAATTAAATTTATTTGCATGAATTTATTGTTTAAAGTACTTGTTAGCAAAAGTTTGTTAATTTGTTTAATTTGGCTCACACAATAAGAAATTTTTTTAATTAGTTTGATTAAAATCTATTCATCCCCTTCTAGGGTTGTCATACCGATCCTACAATATCAAGTCTCTAATTAGTTTATCAATTTATTCAGCCAATAAATCTCATTAAATCTTCACCCACTAATTTATACAACATGGACTAAATTATTACAAATATTAAAGTATAAAGATTAAATCGTTACATAATAAGACTTAGGGACTAAATTGTTATAAAATTGAAAGTTTATGGACTAAATCGTTACAAACCAAAGTTCATAGACTAAATTACTACTTTTATGAAAGTTTAAGGATTAAAAGTGATTTTTAACCTTTAAGATTTGAGAGTGAGGGTTGACTTACTTTCGTTATAATGATGTATTTATTGAAATAGATGACCTAGGTTATAGGTCATGCTCTAAATCTCGTAGGGTCTTATAGTTTGTAAATATTGTAGGAACAAACTTTTCTATAATTAATAATATATGATATTTTATTCACCTTGTCTATAAAATATGTGAGATTTTAGTTGTATTAACCACAAATCAATAAACTAATATCCAAGGTTATCATTGTAACTTAAACATGTATGTGGAGACATACAGGTAGATCATGCTTAAGTGATAACCTAAATGGTCTGTAGTATATAGATAAGGCTGGATACGTTATCTTGACGACATTACACCCGCTTTATATGTGTTACGGCGAACATGATCCTTCCCCTCCTTTCCTTTTTCCTTTCACTTTTCCTTCATTTCCTCGTTCCTTTTCATTTAATGATGTTTCTTCTCTATATTCCACATCATCACAACAAAATTTTTCCTCATTATTTTAGTGAATAATTATAGATCTCAATTCTACCATAATTTTTTTTAAAAAAACTTCCTTTATATTAAACATTTGCTTGTATTTAGATAAGATCGAAAATTATAATCTCAACCTCACAACTCAACTCATTCACTTTTATATAAATGTGATAGATTTAAAATTTTAGTGCTAAGATTTTTCTCTCCAATAAAAATCAATTAGAATTTTTAAATTAAAAGAGACGACGAAAATGTTGAACATAAAAGAAAGAAACGTAACTAAAAAATTACATTGTTTTTTTTATATATATTTAAAGATAATATTATTAAAATATTAGAAAACAAACAATTTAGACATGTTTGGTAGTTAACTAATAAGAAATTTAGACAAAACTTATGCACTTGAGCCTTTATTTCAAAGTCAAAACATTTCTTGTTTGTTAGTTATGACTTTTTTTTCTTCTTGTTTTGAGAAAAATAATTACTTTATATAAATATTGAAAAATAATTTCTCAAAAAAGAAAAAAAAAATGCATCGGATACTGAAGCATCCGCGGCGGCCGAGGCACATAGGCTACGAAAGAAAGAAAGCTGAAGAAGGCAAAGTCTGTCGCTGCAGAGAAAAGACTTTAAACTGACCTGTCGGTGACCCTTCACTTTTTAACAGCTAAATTCCCCTCTCTTTTCTTTTCTTCCCAAATTGCCCTTTTCTCTTTTCACTACTCCCTACTTTTTAAACCCTCCTCTCTTTTCACTGCCCAAATCTTATAAAAAGATGTCCCAATTTTCATGTAAAATGTTGTTTGACTAAGGTTTTGAAAATATGAATAATGTTTTCGTTGATATTCTAAATCACGATAGAAAATTTTTCATATTATCTTCATTCATTACTTGTCACGATTATAGCTTATAAGAATTATGTGGAATACACGAAATAAATAAACAAATCATTTAATGATGTGTCAAATAATGAATTAAAGAAGTTGGTATTACAATAGTAATTAATTTTTTCCCCAAACCACTTACTAACGTTTTTTTTTAAGCGGCATGGCAAGTGTGAGTGAGAGAGCAAGCATGAGAGAGTAAGAAATTAAGATTTCAAATGTGTGAGAGCACCGTTGTGTTGTATTAGAATATGGGTCAACAAACATTCCGATCGTGAAATTTGGGTAATTTGCATAGAAATCTATCAATTTTGTAGGTTTAATGAGGATACTGATGATAATGCTATAATTATTTGGTATTTTTCATATAACAACTAGACTGGATGAGCTAACGTTAACATAGTCCAATTGACGTGAATTTGTTCTATCAATTTTTCGATAAAATCTAAACTATATCAAATATCTTAGGTTTAGTTTGTAGTTAGTTTCAATCTTATGCATCGTAAAATTCCTTAGAAAAAAAGAGCCAAGTCGAAACTTTTTTTTTTATTATATATTAATTAATCAAAAATAAAAATCATAAATGTAAAAAAGGAAGTGCACATGAATTGCTTAAACAGTACAATTATTTTTTAATAATTCTAAAAGATGTCGTCGAGGAAAATTATTTAAAGGATGACAAAATATAGTAGCCACTTTATAACATTGGCTTTCATATAGAATTAAAAAAATAAAAAACTTTGGCTTTTATATGCTTAATAACAAAAATTAGTTATAACAACCATGCTAAATAATTGTTATGGATTTGTCATCACATTAACCTAAACTTGAATAAATAGTAACAACCAACGGATAATTATTAAAAATAACACCTCTATGACTTTGAGTGAAAACGTTCGTTTTTAATTTTTTTGTTATCGGAATTGATAATTGTTTCATTTCAAATTATTTTTTAAAAGAAATACTTGAACTCTTAGCTAAATTTTGAAAATTTTAAGAAATCATTTTTTTTAATTTTCAAAACATGACTTGGTTTTTAAACATAGTAGTAGAAAATGAATTAAAAAAAAATGTTTGGTAGAAATAATATGTATGGGCATATATATATATATTTTTAAAATAGAAATCGATTTGTTATCAAATAAAATAACGAGAGATGCACGATAATTATCATAAAAAATTAATACAATTACTCGTGCTTGACATTAAGAGGGAATTTATAGTACTAGAGTAGTACATAAAACCGAGTTTTAACATAAGGTAAAAGAAGTTTAAAAGAAATTCCAAAACTTAACATTAAAATGTCAAAATAAATTTAATTTTAAATAACAACAATAATATTAAGGGAAAAAATGATTCAATTTACACCTGCTAAACTTTGCTTTGGAGTTATATAATTCAAACTCTAAATTTTCGTAGGTATGTCAATTAACGTCTTCTTTCAAATTAAAATATCATATGAAACATATCATTGTTTAAATTAAACATCTTAATTATTATAAAGGAATCTAACTCAAACATCTTTAAATGACAACATTTTAGTTTAGTTTGAAAAATTATTTATTTATTTAACCAATAATATCAAAATAATGAACTATTTATGAATTTGAACTCCTCAAATGCACTATTTATTTTAGTTTGGTCTTCAGTTAATTTAATGAAATTGAAATTGAAAAAATAAAAATACTTTTTTTTTTCCATAAAAAAAATTAAAAAAAATGGAAAGAGCATAAATAAATATCCAATCTGGCCAATTTAACTTTTGTGCTTTTACTTCATCTCACTCAGCATAGATTCTCCTACTCTCTTTTTTATATGCACATGGCCCCAATTCCCTTCCCTTTTTATTTGTAATTTAAAAATCAATTTTAGTCCTCAACCTTATAAAAATTGATAATTTGGTCCTTAAATTTTTGTTTGTGATTAAATTTGAAACTATTAAAGTCTCTAAACTTTAATGAATATTAATTCATTATTTATACTTTTATTAATTGTAACGACTTAGTCTCTACGAAAAAACTACTATTACAATTTAATTAGGTCGCCTACACGACTATGAATGCATTTATTTAGAAATTATAAAGACGAAGTTATTGTATAATAAAAATTAAACAATTAAGGTTGATGAAAATTATTACATATTAATTTGAAAGTGCTCATTAGAAATCAAAGTTTATAGATTAAATCATTACTTATATGAAAGTTCAAAGGACAATAAATAATTGTTTACTTATGTTTTATTTATTTATAAAAAAATAAATACATTGGATTTCATCATATAACATCTTCCCCATATTTCAAATGTCGAAATTTAACCACCTTCATTATATATAATATATCAAAGTTAAAATATCATTTTGATTCGCATACTTTAGATTTAATTCAAGGTAACTCCATTAATTATTGAATGTCCAAATTTATTCTCTATACTCTTAATAAATTTTAACTTTAGTCCTTCAAAGTTAACTTTTATTAAGGTTGGTTAGATAATGATAATGATAACGATTTAGATGCAATAAACTATACTATGCAAGTATATTTTTAATTTTTTTTTATAGAGGAAAGATTAACAAAGATATATTTTTTTAAATTCAACAATAAACTAACTATTTAAGGACTATTATTAAAATTTATCAAAAGTATATTAAATTTAGATATTTGAAAGTACATTGATTAAAATGTAACATATTTCAAAGTATAGAGACGAAATTAAAGTAGTATTTTAGCCTATTTTTAAACATAAAAATGTGTATAGTACATTTTAAAAAATTTAAATTTAAAATGTAGTAGATATGAACCTTCACAGAGTCTAAAAAATATATAATCTAAAATGTAAAGATGATACTAAATTAATGGTTTAGAAATCAATCAAATAAATAAATAAATATATTTACTTATGGATCTAACATACATTAAATGTCTTTCGATCGATAATGTATTACAATATGACCATAACGCTACAAATGTAGAATATGAATATTTAAACTTGAAACGTTAAGAAAATAAGTATATAGCAAAAATAAAAGATTTGTATACATCTAATGATCAAGTATGCAAATTTGATATACTTTTACAATCTTCTTCTGGAACATGAAACCGTAATAATCTGTCAACTACGTTGTGGCGATCTATTCTATTTAGGGTTGCTTATCCAAATGAAACTAAAATATTCCAATTTTGTCCTCGACGAGCCATTGACTCTAAGTCTCCTATTACGCACTCATCTTCCTTCTCCTATATCATCATCCTCCATCTCCACCATTGTTGCTCAGTTTCTTCTGCAACAATGGCGATTCCCTTCCTTTCTCTACTCTTACCATTCTTTTTCCTCTCACTCTCAAGTAGACCTCGATCCCCTTCTTCTCCTTCTTCTTCATTTCTGTATTTCTCTCTAACTATCTCCTCATTCCTTTCTTGCAGGTGCAGAAATCTCCAGCCTCGTCGGAATCAACTACGGTCAGCTCGGCAACAACCTCCCTCCGCCGTCTGATTCCGTCAATTTAATCAAATCCCTAAATGCCCAAATCGTCAAAATCTACGATGCAAATCCCCAAATCCTCAAAACCCTAAAAAACACCGATCTGCGAGTCTCTGTTATGGTCCCTAACGACCTCATCATCAACATTTCTTCTAACCAAAATCTCGCCGACGACTGGGTTCGGACCAATGTCCGGCCATTTTACCCCCAAACCAAAATCCGTTACCTCCTCGTCGGAAACGAAATCGTTTCCTCCACTGGAAACGAAACCTGGTTCAGTTTAGTACCGGCGATGCGCAGAATCAAACGCTCTTTGAAAACTTACGGTATTCGTAAAGTGAAAGTCGGAACATCCTCCGCCATGGATGTTCTTCAATCGTCTTTTCCGCCATCGAACGGGACTTTCCGGGCGGATATTGCTGAGCGAGTTATGAAACCGATGTTGCAGTTTCTGAACCGGACGAAATCGTTCTTCTTCCTTGATGTGTATCCGTATTTTCCTTGGGCAATAGATTCGGTTAATATCAAACTCGATTATGCTCTGTTTGAATCGAAGAACATCACGTATTCGGATCCGGGTTCGGGTTTGATTTACACGAATCTCTTCGATCAAATGGTGGACTCGGTGATTTTCGCTATGAAACGTCTCGGGTTTCCCGATGTGCGAGTCTTTATCGCCGAAACTGGTTGGCCTAACGGCGGCGATTACGACCAAATCGGCGCCAGCATTCACAACGCCGCCGTCTACAACCGGAATATCGTCAAACGGGTCACATCCAAGCCACCGGTTGGTACACCGGCTCGACCGGGCCGGGTCCTGCCGACGATTATATTCTCTTTGTATAATGAGAATCAGAAACCGGGCCCGGGTACGGAGAGGCATTTCGGACTGTTGTATCCGAACCGGACGGCGGTATATGAGATGGATTTGAGTGGTTCCACGCCGGAGACGGAATTTAAGCCGCTGCCGGCGGCGGAAACTAATGAGCCGTACAAGGGGAAGATTTGGTGCGTAGTGGGGAAGGGGGCGAATATGAGTGACGTTGTTGGGGCTTTATCGTATGCTTGCTCGCAGGGGAATAAAACCTGTGAACCGATCCGGAAAGGCGGTCCGTGTTATGAACCGGATTCTTTAAAACGACATGCGAGCTTTGCGTTTAGTTCATACTGGGCCCAGTTTAGAAAGGTTGGTGGGACCTGTTACTTTAATGGCTTGGCAACTCAAACCATCAAAGACCCAAGTAAGTTATTCTTATTATTAATTTTTATTTTTTATAAAATTTAAACTCCGACCCCAAATAAAATAGTATATGTCGAGCTATATTCACTTAAAAAGAATCGATTTTAGATCAAAACAAGAATGATTCTGAAATAATTAATATCATTTTTATTATTTTCGAAATTAGTACAAAAATTTTATTTTCATTAGAGCAGATAGGAATTTTATCTATCTCAAAATTACTCCCTATATTTTACTCATCTTTTATGTCATTCTTATTTTGATTTGGTGTGCTATTAAATAATTATTTTATTAACATATTTGGATATGGTTGATTCATTTGTTGATGATTTTTTTTTCAAGTAACATTCAATTGCTATATTCACTCGCGGAAATAAAAATAATAACTTAATGACCTAAACGGTTGTTATGAACTACATGTAAAATTGACATTTTTAGTATAATGAAAATTTGAGCATTTGATTTCAAAGAAACGATACCAATTATTGTTGATGATTTTTAGTATATCTATATATTTTCATTTCTTTTGAGTTTTATACATTTAACCTTCCAATTTTATTTTGCAGGTTATGGAAAATGCAAGTTCCCGAGCGTAGTGTTGCAAGGATAATAACGTAATTGCGCAATTTTTTAGTTTTTAATTTTTAGTTTATTATAAATAAGTTCTAATTTTGATTGTTGAATTAGGAGGGTGGTTTGGGCATCCCATTTCTATTTTATTTTATTTATTTTTAATTTTTAAAAATATCAGTGAACGAAGGGCTGAATTGGAAAAATTACAAAACAATTAAATGGCAAATTTGACCCCAATAATTTAGAAAAAAAATTAAAATTTAGTCAATCAATTTATAATTAGAATTTAGTTTATATGATTTGATAAATCTCTCATAAATAATTCTATAAAATTACTACTTATGAGGTTTTATCAATCACAAAAATTAAATTCTAATGTTTAAAATTGTATTAAGTAAATTCTAATTTTTTTTTTAAAAAAAATTATAGGGATTAAAAATTTGTAATTTAATCTAAAATCGGTTTGATGTTAGAAAAAAAAAATGGTAGAAACTATTTTATTTTGTTGGTGAGAATGAAATGGGGCGCCCAAATCACTTTACCGATTTTTTTGATGTAGAATTTGACTAATTCCACTCCCTATTGTCTTCTTTTGTGCCTTGTCTTTTTCATCAACGCGTGGAACACTTTTTCAACGGCCGTTTTTATGCAACCCAACGGCTATTTTCTCTTTCTTGTTTTTTTTTACTTTATTAGGGCAAATATCAATTTGGATTTAATCAATTTAAATTCTAAATTAATAATTATATTAATTTAAATTATGAATTTCGATAAGTTTAGGGTTTAAATTGATACACTAGTAAAAATTTAAAGGTAATAAAAGTTCAGAATTTAAATTAATATAATTATTAGTTTAGAGTTTAGATTGATACAATCATAAAAATTTGGGATTTAAATTAATATAATTATTAGTTTAGAGTTTAAATTGATACAATAATTTAATTTTTGGTTTAGGGATATAAATTGACATGGAAAATGTTTGTGAGAAGAATAAGAGGTGAAATAGAGAGTTGAAACTTGAGTGACATAAGAGGATATATTATTAGATAATGGAACAAAATACATATATCATGTAACAGACCTTAAAATTGTGTTTTACAATAAGAAAAATACTTAAATGCACCCTGAAATTCATGGTAGTGGGGTCTTGGATTCTATATCTTTGCGACAATGGCCGATAGTTGAGCAACCACGATCGAATTTGGATGGGTTGGAAAGCTTATCCTCTCTCATAAATTGGCAAAATGGAGGTGGCGTAGGTTGATTGCAATTCAAAAATTGAAAATATTTTCTCTCCGCTTCAACTTCTTGGGACATCACTACCATGCTAACCAAAATCAAACATATCATCCACGACTTCATCTTATTTCTTACGAAAATTACTCCTCTCTTTTATTTTTTATTTTATTTTTTTGATGAATTGTGGATGATTTGTTGGTTTTCCCCTTTCATTCCTCTCCCTATTTATAAGTTTCCCAAAATTTGGCTAATGGTTAAATTTGGGGTTAATTTCTTGTAGAGTTGTCTATTTAAGGGTTTCTTCTAAAATTAGCTTAAATAATTAGTCGTACACTGTTATGTGTGGCGTATCTTTTTCAAAACTAACAAAATTGCCCAAAATAGCTTTCTCTTAACCTATTCTCTAGGTTTAAATAAGGACAAAATTAATTAAAAAAACATCCTATTTTATCTCTAAATAATATTTTACGTCGTGCTTTGACAAATAATATATTTTTTTTATCTCTTATTAATATCTACTTCATACCAAATAAAGAGATTTTTTTTAAAATAATCACATTTTATCTATGATATCTACCTCACATTAAATAAATAGATTTTTTAAGTCACATTTTATCACTAACTAATATTTACTCCACCTTAAATAAGAGTTTTTCTTTTTTTACCTAAATTAATTTTTACAAAATCAAATTAGGATTGCAAATATAATTTTTTTCTCTAAGTAACTAAGTTAAACCTTTAGTTTTTCTCGTGAATCTTTTTTTTTTCTTTTTTTTTCTTCTTCCTTTCTTTTTCTTTTTTGGTTTTGATTTTGGTTTTATTCCTGTTAACTTGCTCAACCTACTTTTTTAGGGAATTATTTGTGTAGTATTCAAGTATTTTCTTTAAAAGTTTGTTAAGCATGATGGTCACAATTTGTTTTTTTGTTTTTTTTGTTTTGGTTTTTTTTTTCCTTTGATTCTTTAACATTCTAAGAGGTCGTTTGTTTCATGGTAATCATTCCCTTGGAGTGGACATTTGGATTACCCAATTTGTTTTGAGATAATTTAAGATACTCGAATATTTACAAGATTCCTAGACATTTTAGGATGTCTTTATGGAGAGCATCTCAAAAGTTTTGGATCCCCTTTTGAGACATAAGTTTACTGAATCTCATGTTGACTGTATCTTCATTTTACTACTATAACCATCTTTATATATATCATTTTTTTTTATTTTAATTACAATAAATATTGTCAAGTTAACTATGTATTTCACTTCTCGACGATAATGTCTCTCTTAGATTCTCTGATCGAAATACAGAAAAACTCATTCAATTCTCGATGGAAACGAAGTTTTATGAATTCTCCTTGGAATTGGAAGATCGTTTTGAGATTTTCGAACATATTCCCTAAGGTATTGGATTGCTGCCAACTTTGTTTTGATAGGCCCATTAAGACAAAGTTGTTATTTCTTTATGGGGGAATAAAGTACATAGAAGACATAAGGTGGGATCTTGGATCTAGTGGTCGACGAATCACTCATCAAAGAACACATTTGGGAGAGATTTTTCGTCGATCTAGTGGCCAATAAATCACTGATCAAAGAGCCACCTACCGCTAGATTTAATGATCTAGTGGTATATATATGTATATATATACATTTCTTTATTTTATTTCACCATGAAGATAAATAATGTCAACTATGTATTGCATTCTCTTTATAATATATATTATAGTTTTTTTTTTCACGAAAGATATTTAAATTCAAATTAAGTTAATATTTATTTTATAAAAAATCTTAAATTTAATATATATATTAGTTTGTTGAGAAAAACAAAAAAACATAATAATAAAACTACATTAATTTAAAAAGAAATTCAAAACAAATATGTTATGTTAGTTCAAATTATATTAAATTAATGAATAGTTGTAATAGTATTCTTGGAACATGATGTAAATTTAAGACATTTCTAAGTAGAAATCCTAGCAAACAAATACATTTATCTAAATTATCTTAGAAAATATTCCTAAAAAAAAAAAACCTGGTTATCTACAGATGCCAGATATCTATATCTTCAACCAACTATAATTTCGGGCACTTTAGGAGTAGACATTGTCTACAATTTTTCTACTTCTGTTTCTTTTTTTCGATGTTTTTCTTTTTTGCTTTTTTATAGGGTTAGAAGTACTAAGTATCACACCTTCATTCTTTTTTATTTGTTTAAGGTATGCTATATTTTTCATTTTTTTTTTTGTTTTTTTCTTATCATTTTAACATGAATTGTATTTTTTTTTAATCTATGGGATTGAAATTTAGATTGAACAATATATATATATTAATAAAAGAATAACAATTTTTTTAAAATGGAGTTAAATAGTAGTTAGAAACATATCAGAAATAGGTTTTAATTATTTCTAATAAAAATTATCTTTTATTTTAAAATTTTCTTATTATAAATGTAAATATTATTAGTTTCTTTGTTATCTTACTACTAAAAATTTAAACAAATTCAATTCGAAAAGTTAAAAGAAAAAATAGATTTAAAAAACATATATGAATTAAAAAAATACACAAAGAAGAAAAGATGTTTTTATCATGACATATTTCAATTATAAACTCACCTGTTATTTTCATCTTTATATTTATAACTTTATATTTATAGAGGCTCGCGAAGTTCTTAGATGTATATTTCCCCTTTTATTTGATGATGATTATAGATTAATGTTAGATATTTAAGTTATGACAGTTAAACAATTGATTTCAAAATAATATATTAGTAGATTATTATAACATCAAAGAGAAAATTTTGATTTCATTTTATAATTTTTAGTATCTAAATAATTTAAATTATATTAATTTCAAAATAATATATTGACTGGATTATGTTTAGGTTATAAAGATGAACCGGTATACTAATTTCAAAATAATATATATACTATATTATTATTAAGATACAAAAGAATATTTTAGCTCATTTCTTGATTTTATTATATCTAATAATTTAAATTATATTAATTTCAAAATAATAGATAAACTAAATTATATTAATTAAATGTTTTAAAAAAACATTTGATTGAACTTCAGTCTTGATTTTTTTAATAATTAGATAATCTTTTTCCGATATTTAATTTATATTTGTATTTCCTGAACTATATCTTCAAATATTTCAACATTCAATTATACCTTCGGATTTTGTTTTCAATATTTCTTTTTACCGCACGATTTGATCCATTTCAAACGATTCAATTTTTTAATAATTTAAGTTATAGTTACTTAATTGATTTGCTTTTTGTTTCTGTGCGTCGCACGTTTTTTATAAGAAAATGTAATTGCATCGAGAAGATATATTGGTTAATTTATTTTTTGTTTCACAAAATTAAATCTTTTAAAAATATTTCTCTTTTACTTTTATGCCACGTCATTTACTAAATTAATGACGAAATTGCGAAATCATCAAATTTGTGACCAATTAAGAATTGACCTGTGTTCCAAATTGAAGTTGAAGACAAATTCTATGTTTTCGTCACAGGCATTGGATTGAGTAAAATTAATTTCGCTCAATTTGAGTTATAATTTGGGTTTTGGTCCGATTGCGCCCAAAGAAGAGCTTAATTTGGGCCTAAGTGACAAAGTAGACCAAATTCGATTAATTGGGCCCAAGCCCAAACTCATGGGCCAACTAGGCCCAAGCCCATGAAGCCCATCAGAGAGCCCTATAAATAGAGAAACTCTTCTCAAGGGGTGAGCAATTCTACGTTGAGTCCAAAGAGAATTCATCAACAAGCAGAAGACTCCCAAGACTCCTGAAGCTGCACTCCTAGAAGATAGAAGACCCTTGAAGACACAAAGGCTCTTCCAAGACTACTACTTCAAGAATGTTTGATGCTTTCCTTCTTTAAGTCAAGCACATTCATTCAACCGAGAGAGAATCAGAGGATCAAGTACTAGAGATCGAACCACATCGCATCAAATTAACATCACCACCAACACCAACTCAAGTTCAACTGCCACAGAATACATTTCTCCGGAAACCTCGTATGAACACATTGGCGCGCCCAGTGAGATCTCTCTACCTCTCATCTCTCTTTTAGCATCCAAACAAGACAAATGACACCAAAGAAGATGGCATTTAGAGCTTCATCCACAAACAACTCTTACACGAGACCCCTCACAAGGGAAGTTACGCACGAGTAAGAGCAAAGCTCCCTCATCGCGTACAACATCTTGAGGTAAAGGACGGAGTCCTTACAAGGCGGGGTTTTCATCAAGGAGAACCCCATGTTGACAACTCTACTTCCACCTCCAGCAAGCTGAAAGGGATTCATAACTAGATGTGATTTCTATCATGATGGCAGATGTAACGGCTGAAGCAGCCATGGCAGAGATGGAAAGGAAGACCAACTTTCTGATGAAAGTCGTTGAGGAGCGAGACCATGAGATCGCTACCCTGAGAGAACAGATGCAGTCTCGAGAGGCTGCTGAATCAAGCCAAGCACCTACGGTCAAAGCAACTGATAAAGGGAAGACCGTGTTGCAAGAAAACCAGCTGCAACAGTTAGCTTCAGTGGCCTCTCTGTCGGTCCAACAGCTGCAAGACATGATCGTGACCTCTATAAGGGCTCAGTATGAAGGTTCGACTTAGACTTCCTTCATTTATTCCAAGCCATACACTCAGAGGATCAACAATTTATGAATACCTGCGGAGTATTAACCCCCAAAGTTTCAACAGTTCTATGGAAAGGGTAACCCAAAGCAACACATTACTCACTTCGTAGAAACATGCGAGGATGTGGGAAAAAGGGGAGATCTACTAGTCAAACAATTCGTCAGAACCCTAAAAGGAAACACTTTTGACTGGTACACAGACTTAGAGCCTGAGGTGATCGATAGCTGGGAGCAACATGAAAGGAAATTCTTGAATTTGAAAGGGAATTCTTGAATCGCTTCTATAGCATTAAACGCACCGTTAGCATGATGGAGCTAACAAACGCCAAACAACGGAAAGGGGAGTCGGTCACTAATTACATCCATCGATGGAGGGCTTTGAGTCTGGACTGCAAAAACCGACTCACCGAACTATCTGCTATGGAAATGTGCACTTGGGGTATGCACTGGGGACTCCTCTATATCCTACAGGGAATAAAGCCCCGTACCTTTGAAAAATTGGCGACTCGCACCCACCACATGGAACTAAGCATTGCCAACAAGGGAACGAAGGATTTTCGGATCCCTGAGCCGAAGAAGGACAAGAAGGAAGTAAAGGGCACCAAAAAGATTGTGAAAGGTGCCACGTAGGAATAAATGGTCGTTGATACGACCCTATTGAAGTTTTCCTCGAAAAGGAAAGAGAAGAAGATGGAAAATAAAGATGAAGGAGGCGAAAGACGTCATCTAACTCTGAAGAAGCGACAGGAAAAATTCTACTCGTTCCCTGACTCCGACGTTGTGGATATGCTTGAGCAACTGTTGGAGAACCACCTTATCCAGGTACCGAAATGTAAACGACTGGAACAAGCCCACAAAGTGGACGATCCCAATTATTGCAAGTATCACAGTGTCGTTAGTCACCCGGTTGTATTGAAGGAGTTGATCTTCAAGTTGGCTCGTGAGAGGAAAATAGAGCTGGATCTGGATGAAGTGGTCCAAACAAATCATGCTGCAGTGATGGTAACTCAAACGCACTGGCACCAATCATATGTTATGAAGAACATGAGAGGTTGGTCCAGTTTGGGACCTTCGAATAAGTGGTTGTGCAGTTTCAGCGGGAGGTCCAAGCCGCGGATCCTCAAAACAAAGGAGACGCGTTGATAATGACGATAACGAAGGCTGGATCCTTGTGACATGCCGTAAAAAGAAAGGGTCGAACTCTACCCAATAAGAGTCACGCTCTTATCGAAGATACAGGAGAGGGAACAAGACACAAACAAGAAAGAGTAGAAAGAAGGGCCGGAAGCCAAGGCTGTTGACGAGGGAGATGTGGATGTTCCTCGTCCCAGGCGACAGGTGACATTTGCAGATTTCCTCCCAGAGAACTTATGTGATTAGGGTTTAGGAGAAATGCCAGAAGTTGCTACATGTCATGTTGTCAGCACCACAGAAGAAGAAGATACCCTCCCAAGCCCATTGAAATCGACAAAAGAATCGAAGGGCTTATCATTATTCCACATAGATGATCTGCTCTCACTTCTGCAAGAAGCTAAGACGACCCTCATTGAGGCATTGTTGGACTCCAACGCGTCTGATGCGCCGACCTCCACAGCGCGTGCGTATGCCTCGTGTTGTACATCCATAGACTTTTCAGACGAAGATCTGCTACTAGGATCCAAGTTGCATAATAGGCTTTTGTATGTCTTCGGGTACATTCGAGAACAAAGAGTTGGTCGGATTCTCATCGATAATGGATCCGCTGTCAATACAATGCCTAAAGCAACTATGAAACAGTTAGGCATCTGCATGGAAGAGTTGTCGAACAACAAGTTGGTGATTCAAGGGTTCAATCAAGGTAGCCAAAGGGTGATAGGCATGATACGCTTAGAGCTCCTCATCGGCGACCTGAAGGCTGATGTGTTGTTTCACATTATAGACTCAAAGACCACCTATAGACTGCTACTAAGGCGTCCTTAGATTCACAGGAATGGTGTGATTACGTCAATACTGCCTTAATGTTTCAAGTTCTACCAGGATGAGATTAAGAAAGTTGAAGCAGACTCTAATTCGTTTTCTGAGGCTGAATCTCACTTTGCATATGCGAAGTTTTACTTAAAGAGCGAGAATTCTAGTGAAACAATGCCTGTAGAGATCTCACTGACAAAGAAAGCAGGTGGATCTTGGTCAAGGTCGCCAGTAGACACAGAGAAAGAAACGGGTAGCAAGATACAAGTCTCCAACCCAAAAGAGAGTGGAACATTCCCCAGTGTTGGAGAGACACCCGTGGTGAGGGACGAAAAAGACTCAAAACCTCCGATTCTGCGCTATGTCCCTTTGTCGAGACGGAAGAAGGTGAGACACCTTTTATGGAATGCTCAAAAGGTTTGTAGGTCGACGATATAGAAATCCCAAAGGAGAGTTTTGTCATACCGAGACGGAAGAAGGTGAGACACCTTTTATGGAATGCTCAAAAGGTTTGTAGGTCGACGATATAGAAATCCCAAAGGAGAGTTTTGTCATACCTCTCACGCCAATAACAAAGCAGAAAATCCACAAACCGATAGGGGTGTACATGGTCCGGGTTGAGTCGGGTTGGAAGAATCTTGTGGACCAACCCAAAAAATCGGGTTGGCTAATAATGAACCCTCTTAGTTCATTTTTAAGGATCAACCCAACCCAACCCAAAATTTTCGGGTTGGGTTGAGTTGGGTCACCGGTTCCTTTTTTATTATTTTTGAATTTTGAATGTTCTTTTTCGTTACTTCCCGTTCTATTGAACAATTTGATTTTTGTAGGTCAATAAACCTCCATATTTACAAAAGTGAACTAATTCTAAATATACTACCAATTAATAAAAATTTAATAATAAGAAACATGTAATATTGTAATCTATGTGAAATTTTAACATTTACATTAAAATACAACCACTATAAATTCAATATAAACTTCAAAAGAAATTTCCTCAAATAATTCAATTCAAATATTCAAGTTCAAAGTCTCTACTCAAAATATTCAAGTCTACATTCAAAATAGAAACAAAAAGTCCAAGTTTAAAAATGACTAGTGGCCTATTACATAAAATTCCAAGTTCAATAATAATATTCAAAAGCTCCAAGTTCAATAATAACATTCAAGAGCACCAATGCACCATGAGGCATGGCAAATGACTTGAGTGAGTTTTCTTCCTCATCTTTGGTCTTTTCACTTCTCATTCTCAATGCCTGAAAAATTGACAAATTAAACCAAGTGGATCATTTATAGATAATAATAATATTTGATCTTATGGTAGTAAAACTTACCATTAAAATCATCATTATGCTCCAAATCCAATTCCTTATTTCAAAAGGACAGAAGATGATGGACTGTTTACAAAACAAATCATGCAAAATTAAATACATTAATTATTTGAGCATAATACATGTTAGATATGTACAAAAAAAATTCATTTAATTACCCGACTCAATATTTTCACACATTTCTAACTCTTCAAGTTGTGGATGGAGATCTAGTAACACTGAGCCACCACGAATCCAATTTTGTGTACATATCAAGGCCTCTACTATTTTTGGAGTAAAAAAACTTCGAAAGGAATCAAGAATCCTCCCTCCTGTACTAAATGCAGATTCAGAAGCGACTGTAGATATTGGAACTGCCAAAATATCTCGAATAATTTTTGATAAAATAGGATATTTGTAGCCATTCATTTTCCACCAGTACAATATCTTAAAATCATATCTTCTATAACCTTGTCAGACAAATAAGAAGTCAAATCATTCTCCACTTCCAATGAACTTTCTTCTTATCTCACTCTCTTAAAAGCTATCCACGGATCATCTATTTCTTTGTCCATCCCATGATCATCTTCATTTATAGTGACATTCTTTGATTGTTGAGAATCATTGGTACTATGACTATCTCGAGGAGAAGTGTTATGTGATTTGTAAAAGTCATATAGACGATACAAATATAATTTCACACTCTCAACCATATCTTTAACCACATCACTGTCATAAACATTGGAAAGACAATAATTCAAGTACTTTAACTTGTATCGAGGATCAATCACCATAGCCACAAACATCAATTTATTCATTTTTTTTCAAGCAAACCCCAATATTTATCAAACTTTGTCTTCATATTTATAGCCATCATACTTAGAACAGAGTTGGTATTGTTACTCTATTTGTTTAAAGCAAACTGAATTTTATTAATTTCCTTATAACCAATATCAGAAGTCACATATGAAGATCCGCTTATCGTTTTGGTGGTTTCATAAAACCTTTTTAAAAACTTAATAAACACACCTACAGTCAACCAATCCGATGTACTTGGGGCCTAATATTTTATTTCCACGATCATCTTCCTCGAAGTAATCAACAAAATCTAAGTCCTCTTTCTCCTCCTCTAAAGTTCTAAAAGCTTTCTCAAATTTAATTGCATGTTCAAGCATTAAATAAGTAGAATTCACCTAGTTGCCACATCTAAACAAACAAGAGCCTTACACTGAATTTTTTCTTGTTTCACACAAGCTTAAAATTTTTTCATTCTCTTAGGTGATGATCGGACATATCTCACAGCATTATGAACATTGGCAATAGAATCATGCATATCTTTCAGTCCATCATTCACAATAAGATTAATAATATGGCACAACACCTCATGTGTAATAGTTCTCCATCTAAAACAACCGATTTCCAACTTTTAAGTCTTCTCTTAACATAAGAAATAGCCACATCATTAGAACTTGCATTATCAACGGTGATGAAATTTTTTTTTTCAATCCCCCATTCCAACAAACACCTCTCAATCATCTTCCCAATAGTCTCCCCTTTATGATTAGCAACTTGACAAAAACTCAAAATCTTCTTATGCAAAACCCATTTAGAATCAATAAAATGTGCAGTGATGACCATGTAGTTCACATTTTGTAGCAAGCCCATGTGTTGGTAGTAAGACAAACTCTTTGAGAGCTTTTAATTAGAAATGATTTCAACTTTTTTTTTCTCATTAAGATAAAGTTGATATACATCTCTAGCAATTGTGACTCTCTATGGAACATCAACCTTAGGACACGAAACACTAAAAAAGTGTCTAAAATCCTCTATCTCAAAAAATTTGAACGACAACTCATTCATAATTATCATCTTAGCGCATGCTAGTCTACATGCTTGTTGGCTAAAAATTGTCATCACAAAATTACTAGCATTGGCTCATTTTGCATCATTTGAAGGTACGAGAGTTAGGGTGGTTTGTCCTTTTTCTTCTTCTTTATATGGGTACTTTTTACATTGATTTCTTAAGTGCTTCCATAAAGTACTAGTTCCACAAGTATTACTATCACATGCGTAATCTTTACCACAATAGTTACACTTGCACCTAGCTCCATCATTGGCACTTGCTTCCATTTTGTGAAATGATCCCACACAAACGAGGTTGGTTTATTAGGCCTCTTTCGATTGGACTTGGGAGGTAGAGGTGGTATATTTTTAGGAGTTCGGCTAACATTAGGAGGGGAAGGAGGAGGAGGAGAAGGCATTTCATTATTACCGGTTCCACTTGCATTACCATTATTGCTGTCCATCTATAAAATAAATGAAACTAGTAAACAACTAATTACACCTACCTATACAATTAAAAAAAAAAACACTAGCTTCTCAATTAACTCATAACAACTCATGTATAAAGATCAATCATCAACCAATCACACATAAACAGTATATATACACAATAAAAATTAAATTATTTTACTCACGGGGTAGTTTGAAAATGGTGATTTACAGTTTCTGATTCCGTGTCCGTTGTGACAACTTTGAAGAATCTAACTGTTCTCAAGATACTGCGAGATTGAACAAAAATTAATTTATTAATAAATTTACGTTTGAATGGAATAGCGATTTACAATTCAAATGAAAGCTCTAATAATTTAAATTTAATCTTAAATGGAACTAATTTGAATGGTAACAAAAAAAATTCTATTATAACATCACGGTGAAGGACAACAAAAATTGAACAAAAGCAAATGAAACTCTAATAAACCGTTCCAAAACTATCAACAATTACAGCACAATAATTTGTACAAATATCTAGAAAATAGAAGAAATAGCCAATAAGGATCACAAATCCCAAATAAAACCCCCAAAATTAAATAGATAAGCAAAAGTACCAAAAAAATGTACGAAATGAAAGTGTGAAGTTAGTACTTGAACTGGAAAGCCAGGGACTGAGGGACAGACGGGGCCGGAGCGTGAGGCGTGGCCAGGATCTGATGAGGCGGAGACCGAATTGGAAAGTGGAGTTATTGTTGTCGGCTATGGCAGAGGGTTTCATTTTTGACGGAGCGTGAGAAGCGAACGAAGAGCGAGGGTTTTTAATCGGGAGCTGGTGACAGGCGAACGAGGAGCGATGGGCGAGCGAGAGATTCGATCGTTGAATCAGAAGCAGCGAGGGGCGATGGCGAGTTCGGTTGTGAAGAGACTGGTGAAGGTTTCGTTTCTTCGGACTTCAATTTCTGATTTTGTTTATATATATATATATAATAACAAAATTAAAACATATTCTCGTCTCACCGTCACCTCCTCACACGACCCTGAAATGAAAAGTAACCCGAGACCCAACCCGGATTATTAAGATTTGTTGAAAATGTTTAACTCAACCCAACCCAAAATAAAAATTCTAACCACAACCCAACCTTTACGGTTTGGTTGGGTAGTCCAGGTTGTCGAGTTATCGGATTTTTTGAACCCACCTTTACAAGCGGAGGGCGAAGTGACGAAGTTAGATTTGCTCGAGAAGCGAACTAAGACGGATTGATCCTAAGGCTTACAAGCTGTAGGCAAAGAGCGGATTTATGACTTTCATAACTCACATTGAGTTCAAGAACTTGAAGATTTTATGAGCAACCCAGACTCTGCGTTGACAAAAAGAAAGCTTTTACAAGAGGGACACGCTATACCTACATCGCAGAGCCGGACTGGATATTAAATTGTCAGAAACAGCTTTGCATAACCAGAAAGGCGAAGGGAAAAGTGGCCCACAACAATCATATCACATACAGAAGGAGCGATGATGGCAAGGGAAAAATGAAGGACATAAGATAAAAGAGCTCTTTTTAATTTATGCTCCCTCATCCTTTTCTTATACCTTCGACCGGTATGAGGCGCATCTGCCGCACGGCGCTTTGGTTTTCGATGAGATTGAGGCATTGATGGAAGGGGCAGAAAGGGAGGAAGTCCGGCATTACGATTTCCCAGAGGGCTACTCAACGGCTCAAGTCTCTTTGGAGAGGTTGACTTACTTGAATTGAAAGAAGGAGGAAATCATTTAGCTCAGCCATCAGTGGTGGCAGCGACCTTCGAGAGACTCAGGCTTCAATTGCCAAAGGAAAGCGAAAGAAAACCCGGCGCACCCCCATTTTTGATCGCGCTGAAGCACGAGAGGGCTTTGAAGATTGCCTCGATGAACATGTCTCTAGTGAGACAAAGGGGAAAGGAAAAGTCTGCAGTGACGCCCCCAATACGACTATAAGAAAGGGGGGGTCGATACCCTGAGCATCAATTTAGCGATGCCTCGACCTTAAAGACGTTGAAAGGGCATTGGATAAGAAACCATCAGGTGAGGCAAGAAGTGATGGAGAAATCAATAGTATCGTCCCCTCATGAACGAAGAGAAAGACCTTCGTTAGTTTAAACACAAGCGAGGGCTCGCTCAAAGTAAAGAGGCATCCTGTTCTCTTAACCAATCCTCAGGATGAAAATTTAGAGCAGGAGGAGGGCGAAACTTCATGCCACCACAACACCACCATCGAAGAATCAGAAAAAGGTATGACTGAGGAGGAGGTAGAGGATGCTCCACAAGGTCTGGAGGATGGTGGTCAATCCACAGTGGATGAGCTCAAAGAGGTGAATCTGGGCACAACAGAGGAGCCGCGTCTGACTTTCATCAGTACATCTCTCTCGAAAGAGGAAGGGGGCGAATATGTGAGTCTCTTCACCGAATATAAAGACATTTTTGCTTGGTCATACAAAGAGATGTTGGGACTGGATCCTAAGATAGCAGTCCACCATCTTGCGATCAAACAAAGGTGTCGACTCATTAAGCAAGCTCAATGATGCTTTCGACTGGAACTTATCCCCCAAGATTGAGGCTGAAGTCAACAAGCTGATTGAAGCAGGATTCTTCTGCGACGTCAAATACTCGACATGGATAGCCAACATTGTCCTTGTTAGAAAAAAGAACGGACAGATTCGTGTCTGTGTGGACTTTCGTGACCTAAACAGCGCGTGCCCAAAAAACGATTTTCCATTGCTCATCACAGAGATCATGGTTGATGCGACAACAGGACATGAGGCTCTGTACTTTATGGATAGATCTTCTGGGTATAACAAGATACGAATGGCTCTTGCGGATGAGGAAATGACGACATTTCGGACCCCAAAAGGATATATTGCTACAACGTGATGCCCTTCGGATTGAAGAACACCGACGCCACTTATCAATGTGCCATGCAGAAGGTGTTTGACGATATGTTATGTGGATGACCTTTTAGTCAAGACGAAACAACGATAAGACCATTTAAAAGACCTGAGAACTTTGTTTGATCGCCTGAGGAAATACCAATTAAAGATGAACCCTCTCAAATGCACGTTTGACGTGACCTCAGGGAAGTTTTTGGGCTTCGTTGTAAAATATTGAGGGATAGAGATAGATCAATCCAAGATCGATGCCATTCGGAAGATGCCAAGGCCAAGGAATCTATATGAGTTAAGAAGTCTGCAAGGATGTCTGGCTTACATCCAGAGGTTTATTTCCAACCTTGCAAGGCGATGTCAACCCTTTCATAGACTGATGAGAAAAGGAGAAAAATTCGAATGGGATGAGGCTTGTCAAATTTCCTTTGATAGCATAAAGAGGTACTTGCTCAGCCTTCCTTTCTTAGGAGCCCCAGTAGCGGGCAAGCCATTGATATTGTACATCGCAGTGCAAGAAAGTTCGTTGGGGGCATTGTTGGCACAATAAGGAGAAAAGGAAAAAGAGCGTGCTCTCTATTACCTAAGCAGGACCTTAAACGGGGCCGAGATCAACTATTCTTCTATTGAGAAAACGTGCCTTACACTCTTTTTTGCTATACATAAGTTGAGACACTACATGCAAGCCTTCACAGTCTGTTTAATTGTGAAAGTCGACCCCATCAAGTACGTTCTATCTAGGCCAATTATCTCGGGGCATTTACCCAAGTGGGCAATCATGCTTCAGCAATACGACATCATTTTATTTGCCGCAAAAGGCGATTAAAGGGTAAGCATTGGCTAACTTCTTGGCAGATTACCCGATTCCATCAAATTGGAAGTTAAGTGAAGACTTTTCTGATGATGAAGTTCTCTTCATAGAAATCATAGAAATCTTCGATTCCATAAAACAATATCGCTGACTACCAAGCCTTGATAATCGACCTCCAAATGGCTTTAGAGATTGGGGTATTTTACATAGAGATTTTTGGTGACTCGAAATTGAAAATCAATAAGCTCTTACGCTAGTACGATGTGAAGCATGATGACTTGAAGCCTTACTTCATTTATGCTCGACAATTGATGAGAAAATTTGAAAGCGTGACATTGGAGCATGTCTCGAGGATGGAAAATAAGCAGGCGGACGTTTTGGCAAACTTGGCTGTGGCCTTGATGGTTCTGGATGATGTATCTCTTAGTATATCACTTTGTCGAAGGTGGGTTGTGCTCTGGTTGAGACCGCATGTGAAGAAATGAATGCGATATCAGTCTATTTAACCGACGAGGAAGACTGGCGGTAACCTATTGTAGATTACCTTGAGCATGGAAGGCTTCTGGACAACCCTTGCCATAAAACTGAGATTCGAAGGAGGGCTGCACATTTCATTTACTATAAAGGGGTTTTGTACTGTTGATCCCTTGAAGGATTCTTACTGCGATGCCTTGGAAAAGAGGATTCGACGAAGGCCTTGGAAGAAGCGCATTCAGGCGTATGCGGCGTGCATCACTCTGGACCAAAGCTACATTTCTAGTTGAAAATAATTGGTTACTATTGGCCAGGGATTATCCAGGATTTGATAGAATACACAAAGAAGTTTGAAGCTTGTCAATATTATGCGAATTTCATTTATCAGCCGCCCAAGTCTCTACACCCGACTATAGCTTCGTGGCCTTTTGAAGCATGAGGGCTTGATCTGGTTGGCCCTATAACACCTAAGTCATCAGCAGGGCATTCTTATATCTTCGCAACCATTTATTACTTTTCAAGATGGGCCGAGGCTATCGATTTAGGGGAGGCTAAGAAAGAGAGTGTGGTGGACTTCATCCGCACTCATATCATCTATCGGTACGATATCCCCTACCAAACCGTGACAGATAATGGGAGACAGTTCTCCAATAGCTTGATGGACAGATTATGTGAGAAATTCAAATTCAAGCAATACAAGTCGTCCATGTATATTGTCGCGCTAATGGGTTGGCAGAGGCATTTAACAAGATGTTGTGCAACTTGCTGACGAAAATTTTCTCCAAGTCAAAAAGAGATTGGCAAGAAAAGATTGGTGAAGCGTTGTGGGCTTATCGCACCACTCATCATACCCCTATAGGAGTCACTTCATACTCTCTCGTTTATGGGGTAGAGGATGTCCTTTCCTTGGAAAGAGAAATTCCACCGCCAAGAATGACGATACAAGAAGAGTTGACTATAGAAGACAATGCTAAGTTGCGTCTCCAAGAATTGGAAGCACTAGATGAGAAATGACTGAAAGCTCAACAAGCATTGAAGTGTTACCAAGCGCAAATGTCTGAAGCTTTTGATAAGCACGTAAAGCCTCGATCTTTTTCAGGTTGGGGATCTAGTGCTCCCTGTAAAAAGACCTATTATCACGATAAGACATACGTGAAATAAGTTCACGCCTAAATGGGATGGTCCCTACGTCGTCAAAGAAGTCTATACAAATGGAGCATACAAGATTGTTGATGAAGAGGGACTAAGAATCAACCCAATCAATGACAAGTTTCTCAAGAATTTTTACGCTTAACAAAAGTAAAAAAAAAAAAAAAAAGAAGAAAAAAAATAATTGAACTACATTATGACTTGATCCCTGTCGTTATAAAGGGTTCGTAGCAGCTTAAAGCAGTTTAAGTTTAGTCATGTGAAAAAAAAATGTGTTCAAACGCATGGGAACTTAAAAGAAACTCCATGCATTGAAAGTTGTCACATGATAAAAAAAGAGAAATGTCTTCCATATAAGAAAGTTTCACCATCACAATACGATAAATAAATAAAGTAATCAAAGAGGCCTAGAGATTACAAAATTCTTGGAGCCCCTCAACAACCAACACATGGGTAGCTAAGCAGGGTGTACAAGGTTGGATCATGGTACCCAATTGTAGTCTTTTAGCTTCTGTTGCATAGTTTCTAACATTTGATGCAACATCTTCAAGGCTTTGACGTCCTTGTCAAAAATGAGTAATCTCTATGTTGTTTATGGCCCCTCTCGTGTTGGAGGCATCAAACTTGTGTTGATTCAGCAGATTCTCATTCTAAAAGAGTTGCTTCGATATTTCGACTCGTTCAGCTTTGATGGCTGCTAGCTTCGCTAACAACTCTTCCTCTTCTTGCAAATCTCGAGAATCACGCTCCAATAGTGCTTTTTCTTTTAGCAAGGGCACTATTTTTGTCATACAATATCTTCTCCAAATGAAACTTGGCCTCCTCCAGATGTTGGTTCTTATTTTCCTGGGTCAATTGAGAAGAAAATGATGATTGGAACTGATCGTACCTTTCCATGTTTCGATAATAATCATCTACGAGCTTTCTAAGTGGAGGAAGATTGGCTCCCAAATGTCAGAAATTGCCGCAAATATCTGGTGAGTTTCCTTTTCAGACAAAGGACTTTCTCGAAGGGGGTACGTATGATTTTCTTCTGTATAGTTTCCTACATAGCCAAGATAGCATGGCGTCGAACGTCAGAAACTATATTGGCAGCACAAAATTTGGACACCCTAGAAACAACTGCGGAAGTTGATTTATTCACATGTTTGGGGAGTTCCTGAGCCGCAAGAGGATGAGACAGAGTTGTCGTTGTGTCAACCAAGGCCCTAGAGTCGTTCGTACACGCAGAAGTGGGCTTGTGTCCATTTTGGCTCGCTAGGGGTTTTGAAGCTTCCCCAAGTTGCAGGATTTTCTCTACTAAAAGAGTGTCAGGGAAACAACCTTTTCTAACTTGAGAAGCCAAAGCTTCGACGCACCCTATGCATGTTTCCTTCTCGACGTGGTGAATGTGTTTAGGAGTAGCAAGTTTTTTAGGCAGTGTCTCTAAAGTTCAGGTTGAGGGAACTCTTATCAAAGAGTACTTATGAGCAGAAGGAAGATCATTCCAAATTCATTGTGATAGAAATACAAGCATTCACAAACATACATACAAGTTATGTATTTCATAACAAATTATAGCATGTTTTCAATAAATTAAACACAAAGGAACGAGAGACATACCTTTTAAGAAGTCTTCTTCTATCTTTCTCTCGCTCTCGTCAAGAACAACACCTCTCTTTGTCATTATGATCGCTAAATCGTCTACCCAAATCTCTTACTGTCGCTTAACACTAAACGATATTTTACAGGAACAAGTAGCAACTTGGACACCACCACTCAGTGACCTTGGTATTCTCGGTGTGAGAATCCAGGAGGTGTAGCCTCTGTTAGATTTGGTAGAGGAAAAAAGGAAAGAACGATCGTATTCAACGACCAAGCAAATGGAAGAAAATTGTGTCTATCGTATAGACTTGTGCTTAATCATTTAGTAAAAGGTAGACGATCATTTAGTAAAACAGGTTGATCGTTTAATGAATCTCACTCAGACGCGCAATCGCGTAGTAAAAGCTATACGATCGTTTAGAAAACTGCACGTGTACAGGATGGGAAACACTTGAGGCTATCGTGTAGGCTCTCGTGAGCTAAATGATAAACAGTGTACACTTATGAAGCGATTATCCGATACTCTTGCAAAATAAAAACCTTTTTCATTTTATCCTTTCAGTTATGAAAACTGAATGCAACCTCCCACTTTCACGCACGATTATGGAGAAAACCACCAACAATTATCTCATAATTGTTTTTAATTATAAATAAATACAATAACTAATTTATCATATTATATTTATAACCTATAGTTTTAATATCACATCATATGAAACATTTAAACCATAGTCCTTTATCCTTTACTAGGTATAAATCATATTTATATCCTTTTCCTCCAATTAATGTATCACATACATCATGTCAACTATATCATATATAATTGAACCAGTTTAATCATATCATATATAATCAAACTCCCTCTTATCAATTTGAGCACTTCAAACTGACCCAAAAACTAATTCTCAACTTGAATCCATTGAGCTACCAAAGGGACCTTATGGACCTATAGCTTGAAGCTCCAACGGTATGTGAATAGCTGATTAAACTCTTTAGCCACGAGATCCACCATCCGTTAACTGTCGGACACTCCACTAAAAACCGACAGCTGCACTCTTCTCACCACAGATATATTTCTGTGTCCATCGGATATAACCAGTCAACAGTACGATAACCCTTCACAGATTCTCGTAAGTACATCTGGGCCAAGTTACCCTTTTGCCCCTGTAGTTACATCTAACTCCTTAAGTACCACTGATCCCTCTAATGAACAATAACTCATAGTCCTACTATGAGTGGACACCTCTCGGGCCATGAGAAGTGTTGTGGCGCCATATCGTTCAAGCCCCAGAATCAGCCTTTAAGGAAGCAATCTATCTACTTACCCCTGCTTCGGGGAAGGATTGGATTCCATCTTGTTTAGCTGAGTTCTCAACTCCCCAATCAGACGAATCCCCAAAGTGGTAGGTTTGAGTGGGCAATCTGACCACTCGCACCCATGCAAATCAAAGAACCGTCCTCAAAGGCAGGAGTTCCCAACTCACTCAGGATTTAGGTCATGTTACCTATGGTCATTCTAGTTAAGTGAAGTCTTTATCATGAACGACGTTATATAATGAGACTATACACTTTGTGGTCCGGCCTTATACAAACTCCTTTGTATAAGACACCTCTGCTCGCATGTCTCTACATGAATGTTTAGGATCAGACCATCTGTAGAACGTCACAATACTTGTAACTATCTACAAAGCAGGTCGCATCCATTGTGTCACTAGGATAAGATTTCCCTCTTATATCCATATACTACAGACCATTTTGGTTATCATTTAAGGTATGATCCACTTATATGTCTCCACATACATGCTTAAGTTACAACGACAACTAGGGATCTTAGTTTATTGGTTTCTGGTAAAGCAATTAAAACATCCTATGTTTCATAGACAACAGTGAAGAAAATATCTCATATTATTAAATCAAAAGCGTTTGTTCAATACAAGTGTTTTCAAACTACAGAACCCAACGAGAGTTTGGGGCTTCATCCCCAACAATCTCCCACTTATCCTAAACTAGGGCACTAAAACCCAGTACAAAAATCTCCCACTTTCCCTAGTCCAGCAGTGGGCGATCCCGTAGACCCATGCTTTGAAGATGACCCTAAAAAACTATAGCCGTGAGAGCCTTTGTAAACGGGTCAACAATGTTGTGCTCCGAAGCAATCATCGTGACTATCATGTCCCTTTGATGCACTATCTCACGGATGAGATGATACTTCTGCTCTATATGTTTGCTGCGCTTGTGACTTTTGAGCTCTCTGGAGTTTGTCACAACACCACTATTGTCACAATAGAGCGTGATGAGCCTAGACATGTCTGGAACAACTTCCAGATCAGTGAGAAACTTCCTTAGCCAAATGGTCTTCTTAGCAGCTTCACAAGTCGCTATATACTCGGCCTCCGTCGTGGAGTTGGCGATGCACCCCTGCTCAGTGCTTCGCCACACTACAACCCCTCCATTAAGAGTGAACACTGACCCTGAAGTGGATTTTCGAGAATCCTTATTAGTCTGAAAGTCAGAGTCCGTGTATCCACTAAGGATAAGATCCTTAGATCCATACACGAGCATGTAGTCCCTCGTTCTTCAAAGATACTTGAGGATGTTCTTGACGACAGTTCAATGATCTTGTCCTGGATTAGACTGATACCTATTGACAATCCCCACAGCATAGCATATGCCTGGTCTAGTACAAAGCATCGCATACATCAAACTGCCAACGATAGATGCATAGGGGACCTGTTCCATCTTTTCAACCTCTTAAGGTGTCTTAAAACACATTTCCTTAGACAACATAACTTCATGCCTAAAAGGCAGTAGGCCCCTTTTGGAGTTCTGTATCGAGTACTTGAGCAACATCTTGTCAATGTACGATGCCTGAGACAGCGCTAGCACTTGTTCTTCCAATCCCGGAAGATCTGAATACCAAGAACAAACTGAGCCTTTTCTAAATCTTTCATTTGGAATTGGGTTGCTGTCCAGTTCTTAACTGATGTCCGTAGACCTACATTATTCCCAATGAGTAGGATATCGTTTACGTACAACACTAGGTAAACTACTGAACTGTTGATGATTTTGTTGTAGACACAAGGCTCATCAACGTTTTGGTCAAAGCCATACAATTTGATCGCAGTATCAAACTGAATGTTCGAAGATCGAGACACCTGTTTCAGCCCATAAATGGACCAATTCAGTATGCAAAACTTTTGCTCTTGATTTTAGGCTATGAATCCCCCGGGATGCACCATATAAATGGTCTCCTCAAGATTACCATTTAGAAAGTTAATCTTGACGTCCATTTGCCATATCTCATAGTTATAAAATGAAGCAATGGACAGGAGGACGCAGATAGACTTTAACATGGCAACAGGCGAGAAAGTCTCCTCATAGTCGACTCCCTCCACCTAGGTATAACCCTTTGCCACAAGTCTAGCCTTGAAGGTTTACACCTTCCTATCGGCACCCCTTTGGCTTCTTGGAGGGACTCTTCTAATGACGATCACTAATGCTGCTATGACTCTCCTCTTCCATTTAATGTGGAGCATTCTTATGAGGGACTGAGGTTGTCTCTTCAACCAAACGAAGTTGTTTGCTTCCCTTAGTGGTCCCTTTGCTTTTGGGTAGTTTGGGTTGTGCTAGAGGAGGAATGGCGCTGGATACCAAATGGTGTTTGTTCTCCTTAAAGTAGCTTCCATGTTTCTCTTTCCACCAGGCCTTGAAATGCGAGGTGGCGTGATTATGCGGGTTTAGCGTGCGGGCAGGCAAGAATTCCTGGGAGAAGGTCCTGCTCCTCGTATAAGTCCTCCAGTGATACAGTATATTCTGAGGGTGGCGATAGAAGGGATTCCTCTTATGTTGTTAGGACAGTCTTGGAAAAAGCCAAATTGTCCGCCGAATGGGTATGGGCTATACGATTCAATAATTTAGGTGCTCCCACATTGGGATGATACGTAATAAGTTCATATACTAGAAAAATGTGAAGACCCACTAAAGGAGAAGTACTCATTATCAATCACTTGCTCGTGTTTATTCCTGCCCTGAATATTCACATGCCACGCAATTCAAAAATTGAGAATTGATGTTCAAACAATTCTTGCAACGAGTCCATGATCTAACGTGCAATGACCATGTTCTTAACCCTTTTGACTAAAGCATCAGGTATGCTAGCCAAAATGTGAAGTCGGGCTAACAAGTTAGCCTTCATCCACACCTCATATGCATTACCAACATTTCACGTTGCATCAAGGGTCGAGACTTGAGGACACTCCTCAACCATGAAAAACTCGAGGTCGTTTACCACAAAATATGTTTTAAGAGATGCTTTCCAATGTATGTAGTTGGTCATAGTAAAAGAGGCAACTAACGGAAAATCATACATGTTGCTGAAAAAGAAACACATTGACCTACATTAGGTTTTTGGAAATACTCGCTGGAAAAACAGCATCCAGTACGGTTTAGCAAAACTAAAATGAACCCCGTGTGACATCTAGTTTCGCAATGACGCTTCAAAGGTTTAGGACAAAAGCCACCGAAGGGTAGTCAATTTATCCCTCTTTTGAATCGAGACATTCTCAACTAGCCATTAATACCAGAAAAAATCTTGCTCCTATAACGACTAACCATGATTGATTTGGTCAAGAAATCATTAACTTGTTTAACAATTTTTCGTAAGTGTGACCCTTCATTTTAGGCCCTAGAGTTTCGCCCCAAGCAGCCAATCCAAAGGGAAAAAATTCGATTGGGGGAAATACTAAAGCGACCCTATCCATTTCTAGAGTTTACCTTGATATTAACCAACCGCACAAAACCCATCCGAAGGGGGACGCTTCTAGGGCGCCACAAGGGAGTGCAAGAAGATCTCATGGTGCGAACCAATGAAGGAGACCGCAGGACATGTTGACACACATCCTTCACCTACTTACTATAAACATTCTCTCCATCCACCTTGATATTGACAGATGCAAACACCATCCGAAGGGGGATGCTCCCAGGGCACCACGAGGCCAAGCATGAATCTCACGGCGTGAACATTCAGGGAGAAACGTGAGTGAAATCATTGACATATCATATATATCTCTTCCTCCCATTGAGTATTTTATAACCTAAGGTTTAGTTTACTTAGAAAAAATGCGACTAAGAATTTTAACTAAGTGACTTTTTAGGTTTGCTCAAAAGTAATGCTTACTTTGGAAAGGTGAACAACTTTTAATCATCATTAATTAACTCTTTAACGAAGTCTTTAATCAACTGTCGCATGCTTGTAGCAAATCTATCTAATTCATCTTTCTAGGTAGGTTCCCAGATGGGGGTGTTCCGTTTCCGTCAGCTTAAGTACCCCAGCCTAGATAGAACCCGCTTTAGATAAAAGGTCCCTTATGGATAGATTTAATACAAATTTAATATTTTATAGAAATTAATTTAATCCTATTAAACCGATTCAAAAGATTAAACTTAGGTTTCTAATCTCATTAGGACCATGAACTTAGATCTATCTCAATCCAATTTTAAAACTCTTTTAAAACATGAGTTCTCTTAAGTCCGCATACAACTCTTTCTTATTAATTTTCGTTCTAATCTTCATTATAACATTATAATTGGAAACAACCAAAACCAAGCATAATGCGATGCTACACATATGAGACATTCATAACTCTTATAAACAAGCCTAAATGTTATGCTCCATGCATTGTTCATTCATTGCTATTTTTATGTAACATTTATATAACAAAGCAACGAACCAAGCATTCATGCTTCCATACACTCTTATACTATAACTCTTATAATATAAAGATGATGCATAAATATGCTTAATGCATGCATAAATATAGCTCTTATATTTCATGATGCATGAGCATGCTCTATGTAATCTAATCATGAAACTACTATATCATAACTCTTACAATATAGAGATGATGTATGACCAATGCATAACCTATGGTGGGATTTCATCTATATGGCATACTATATGACATATAATTTAGACATACATCTCATGTACATTCACCAAAAATTAATGGATCGGGATCATTAGCCTAAAAAAAGGTGAAAAATAAATTCTATTTATTACATAAAAACATCGAGCAAATCAGTTCTCAAGCGAACCGGATCTTGAATCGCCCGGACGAAGACTTCTTCCTGATTGTTTAGTAAAGTTGTTGAGTAACCACGATCGTGTAGCGAAGATCAAGTACCTTTGACTATACGATGATGCATGAAGGTAACTCGATTGTGCATCCCACCAAAATTTACACGTAACTCTAAACGTTCGTTTAGACGACTACAATGATGTAAAGCATGATCGTCTAGTCAGTAACTATGCGTTGAAGCATGTTGACCTACACGATTGTTTAGTGCGCGCATGTTCACCTTGCAATCGAGTATCCCATACTCAACAATTGCTTACCCCATCATTTACACGATTTGATTAACACTTGGTCTTTTTCTTCCTCGAAGTAATAAGCATCATGCCTTGCAGCTTCATCACGAGAGACTCAAACTAACTCAAACTAACTCAAACACTTTAAATTACAGACTCGACAGCAAGTTAATATGCCTAAAAACACAGAGGCTCTTACAATTAACTTTGAAAATGTAAAAGATTTCAACAACCAGAGGAAATCATTCCAGAAACTCCGTTAATCCACATCCACAAACATATTAAAACCTTAGACATGTTTAACACCCACCAAGTAAGTAAATGCAATTCTATACATCAATAGATTTGGAATATCAAAACCTGACTCTGATACTAATTGAAGGAAATCTAAACCAAGATCTCCATGAGTGGGAGCAATATCTTCCAAGCCCATTGTGCAAGAATTCAAAACATTCACAAACATACAGAATAGTTATGCATCTTACAACAAATTACAACATGCTATCTTAAATAAATACCAAAGGAGAGAAACGTACCCTTGAAGAACTCTTCTTCTGAAAATCTCTTGCTGTCACTGTCCAGCCAAACTGATATTTCGTGAGCAATGGAACAGTGATCTCTCGCTGTTGCTCCAATCGTCTAGCCAGCAATCTCTCACTGTTTCTTGTAATCACGAACAAACTTTTCCAGGAACACTTCTCCATGAACAAACATCCTTCAACACTACCATTCGGCAACCTTGGTATTCTCGGAGTGAGAATCCAGGAGGCGTGGGCTCTGTGTAAATTTGGTAGAGGGAAGGAGGAATTTAATGATCGAACTACACGACCAAGCAAGTGGGAAAAGGAAACTGTCTATCACATAGACTTAGAATGCTTGATCATTTAGTAAATCTTGCTCTCGTGAGAATCGTCTAGCCGATCATTTAGTCTCTCGCTCAATCTTTTACATGATCACTTAGATTGTCTCCTGATCTCTTAGTATATCGTTTAAACGATTGTTTAGTAAATCTCGCTTATACGATCATTTAGCAAATCTCACTTACATAATCGTTTAGCAAAACTTACTTGATCGTTTAGAATCTCGCTTACACGATCGTTTAGAAAATCTCGCTAACACGATCGTTTAGCAAAACTCACTTGATCGTTTAGAATCTCGCTTACACGATCGTTTAGCAAATCTCGTTTACACGATCGTTTAGCAAATATCTCACTATCGTTTAGTCTCTCGTGAGGGCTATCGTGTAGGCTCTCGTGAGTAAACAATTAGTGAATTACTTAATAAAGTGATACCTAGAAAAATGAAATATGTTTTCATTTTTATCCTTCAGTTATCAAAAAACTGAAATTAACCTCCCACTTGTACGATTAATAGAGAAAAGAATAACAAATTCAACAATTATCTCATAATTGTTTAATTATAAATAAATATAATAACTAACTTATTGTATTATATTTATAATCTATAGTTTTAATATCACATCATATGTAATATTTAAACCATAGTTCTTTTCTCCTTGATATAAATCATAGTTATATAAATTTCTCCAATTAATGTATCTCATACATCATATCAATTATATCACATAAATTGAACTAGTTTAATTATATCATATATAATCAAACTCCCTCTTGTCAATTTCAACACTTCAAACTGAACCAAAAACTGATTCTCAACTTGAATCCATTGAGCTACCAAGGGGACCTTATAGACCTATAGTTTGAAGCTCCAACGGTACGTGAATAACTGATACATTGCATTCTTTAGCTTCCAAGCACTCCACTAAAGACCGACAGTTACACTTTTCTCACTACAGATATATTTCTGTGTCCATATAACCAATCAACAGTGCGATAACCCTTCATAAATTGCTCGTAAGTACAACCGGACCAATTTACCATTTTCCCCTATAGTTACATATAACACCTTAAGTACCATTGATTTCTCTAATGAATAATAAATCATAGTCGTACTATGACTGGAACATCTCTTCCAAAGAGAGAATTTGGCCACAATGTTCAAAACCCGGAATCAGTCCTTAAGGGACCAATCTATCTACTTACCCATGCTTTGGGTAAGAAGTGAATTCTGTCTTGTGTAACGGAGTTCTCAGCTCCACAATCAGAAAAATTCCCAAAAAGGTAGGCTTGTTGAGTTGGCAATCTTACCACCCTCACCCATACTAATCAAAGAACCGCCCTCAAAGGCAGGAGTTACAAAACACTCAGGATTAAGGTCATGTCACCTATAATCGTTTTAGTGAGATGTAAGTCTCAATCATAAAAAACGGTATATAAAGAGATGAATCATCTTGTGGTTCGGTCTTATACAAACTTCTTGTATAGGACACCTCCACTCGCATGTCTCCACAGTAGTTTACAACACTTGTAAACCTCTACAAAGCGGGCTGTATCCATAGTGTCACCAGGATAAGATATCCCTCCTTTATCCTATACTACAGACCCTTTAGGTTATTACTTAAGGCATGATCCACTTGTATGTCTCACATACATGCTTAAGTTTACATAAAATAATCACAGATCTTAGTATATTGGATATGAGTAAATGCAAATAAAATAACTCTTATTTTATTAATAACAATGTGTACAAACTGTTTACAAACTACGAGATTTAGGGAGAATTACGACTCCAATCCCAACAATCTTCCACTTGTCTTAATGCTTTGGGAGACTAATGTACAATACATGAAAAACAAGTATAATATACAATAAACTGGGGCATACTCTATACCCCAGTTTCATCTCCCACTTGCCCTAGACAAGATTCCGCAAGTCCCATAGATTCAGACTCTCCAGATGACCTTCGAACACTTTAGCCGTGAGAGCCTTTGTAAACGAATCAACAACGTTCTGCTCCGACGAGATATTCGTGACTATCACATCACTGTGATGTACAATCTCCCTTAGCAAATGATATTTCCGTTCAATATGCTTGCCTTTATGATGACTCTGAGGTTCCTTTGAATTTGCCACAGCCTTGTTGTTATCACAATAGAGAGTGATCAGCAAAGACAAACTTGTAACAAATTCTAAATCTATAAGGAACTTCCTAAGCCAAACAGCCTCTTTAGCAACTTCACAAGCGGCTACATATTCGACTTCCATAGTGAAGTCCGCGATGCATCCTTGCTTGATGCTTCGCCACAGCCCGTCCATTCAAAGAGAACACTGACCCTGGTGTCGATTTTCGAGAATCTCTATCAGTGTGAAAGTCAGAGTATGTGTATTCTATAAGGATTAAATCCTTATTTCCATATACGAGCATATAGTCTCTCGTTCTCCGAAGGTATTTGAGAATTTTTTTGACTGCTGTGAAGTGATCTAATCCGTGAATGGACTGATAACGACTGACAATCCCTACTGCATAGCAAATGTCAGGTTTAGTACATAACATTGCAAACATTAAGCTTCTAACAGCCAAAGCATTGGGAATCCGTCTCATTTCCTCAACTTCTTGAGGTGTCTTAGGACACTGCTCCTTAGACAAAATAATTCCATGTCTGAAGGGTAATAAACCCCTTTTGGAATTCTGCATCCTATACCTGATCAATATTTTATTAATGTACGATGCCTGAGACAAGGCCAACCTCTTGTTCTTACGATCTTGAATGATCTGGATCCCTAGAACATACTGCACCTCTCCCAAATCTTTCATTTGGAATTGGGTGGCTAGCCACTTTTTAATGTCAGTAAAAAAAAACCCTACATCATTCCCAATGAGTAGGATATCATCCACTACAGTACCAGAAAAGCTACTGAGCTGTTGATGATTTTCTTGTAAACACAAGGATCATAAACATTTTAATCAAATCCAAATAATTTGATCGCAGTGTCAAATCTAATGTTCCACGATCTAGACGCTTGTTTCAGCCCATAAATGGACCTATTAAACTTGCAAACTCTTTGCTCTTGATCTAGAACAATGAACCCCTCTGGTTGAGCCATGTAGATGGTCTCCTCAAGGTTACCATTCAGAAAGGCAGTCTTGACGTCCATTTTTCATATCCCATAATTATAAAATGGCTATGGATAGGAGTATTCTGATAGACATCAACATGACAATAGGTAAGAAAGTTTCCTCATAGTCCACTCCTTTTACTTGGGTATAACACTTTGCCACGTGTCTAGCCTTAAAGGTCTGCATCTTTCCATCTACACCTCATTTTCTCTTGTAGATCCACTTATACCCTATAGGTTTTACCCCATCAGGCAGATCCACAAGTTCCCAGACAGAATTGAAGCGCATAGACTCTATCTTCTGATTCATGGCTTTAATCCACTCATCTTTATCAACATCCTCCATTGCTTGTTTATAAGACAATGGATCCTCGACCTCATCACCAGACATGATGTTTTGGGCTTCAGTTAAAACCATGTAGCATTCCGATGGGTTCATAATCCTCCCACTACGTCGAGAAGTCTCAATTCTTGAGATGGTTGACTAGATAAATCGACATCAACAACACTTATTAATCTATCAGTCTGTTCAACAACTCTTGTTGAACTCTCAGTAGTCTCAATATAAATCTCATGTAAAAAAAAGCTTACTTCATGGTTTATGATCCCCGATGTGGTCTTCTTCCAAGAAGATAACATTTGTCGACACAAATACTTTGTTCTCACTCAGATCATAGAAGTATCCAACCCTCGTTTCCCTAGGGTAGCCTACAAAGAGGCAAACTTTCGAACGGGGTTCCAACTTCTTAGGGTTAGCCACAAGCACGTGGGTCAGACATCCCTAAATCTCGAAGTGGCATAAACTATCTTTACGGCCTCTCCATAGCTCAAAAGGTGTTTTAGAAACACTTTTCGAGGGAACGTTGTGTTGGGATTGATGTCCTAATTCTCCCGGAGTCTCGTTGTTTGTAATTATACACATTGTTTTATGAATAAACTAACTGTTACTTCATTCTAGAATTTATCATATCTAATAAACAAAGCTTTATGGTTATCTTATGTAATCTTAAGCATGTATATGAGATATACAAGTGGATCATGCCTTAAGTGATAACCTAAATAAGTCTGTAATATAAGGATTAAGGTAGGGTACCTGATCCTGGTAACACTATAGATGCGACCCGCTTTGTAGAGGTTTGCAAGTGTTGTAAACTATTACAGATAATAGATTCTAACCATTCATGTGGAGACATGCAAGCAGGGGTGTCCTATACAAAGAGTTTGTATAAGACCGAACCACGAGACGACTAGACTCTGTATATAACACCATTGATACTGGAGACTTCCATCTCACCTAAACGACCATAGGTGACACGATCTCAATCCTGATTAGTATGGGTGTGAGTGGCTAGATTGCCAACTCAACATGCTTACCTTTTTGGGGACTTGTCTGATTTGGGAGTTGGGGACTCAATACACAAGATAATTCACTTCTTCTCCGAAGTAGGGGTAAGTAGATAGATTATTCCCTTAAGAGCTGATTCCAGGGCTTGAACATAGTGGCCACAGCTTCTCTTTGGAAGAGATGACTCAGTCATAGTGGGATTAGAACTTATGTTCAGTAGAGGATTTAGTAGTACTTAAGGAGTTAGATGTAACTATAGGGGTATAACGGTTATTGGTCGAGCTGTACTTACAAGTGATCTTCGAAGGGTTGTCACACTATTGATTGGTTAAGATGGACACATAATATATCTGTAGTAAGGAGAGTTCAACTGTTGGTCTTTAGTGGAGTGCTTGGCAGTTAACGGATGGTGGATCCCATGACTAAAGAGTTTAGTTGGTTATTCACGTACCGTTGTAGCTTCGAGCTACAGGTTCATAAGGTCCCTTTGGTAGCTCAATGGATTCAAGTTGAGGATCAATTCTTGGTGTTGAATTGAAATGTTCAAATTAAGAAGAGGTAATTCGATTATATATGATATGATTAGTATGATGTATGGGATATATCTAGTGGAGGATTAATGTAAATGAGATTTACATTAAGTGCCATGGAATAGAAAAAGAGCTATGGTTTATATGTTTCATGAAATGAAATATTAAAACTATAGGTTATAAATATATTATGGTAAGTTAATTATCATTTATATTTATAATAATAATTATTGGATAATTATCTCTTTTTCTCTAATAACCAATTGAGTGGGAGGTTATTGGTGGTGGTTTCATGGTAACCGTGAGATAAAAACAAAAATATTTTCCTAATTTTAGTAAGATTCGCAAAATTGTTAATTTGAGATTTCCTATCTTGGAAAGTACTCACGGATAGTTGTCAGGTAAATCAGATTTACTAAGCGATAGCTTCGAGTTAGCTAACCGATCATGGAGTGTTCTTACACGATAGACACTCAGCTAGACGATGAGCTAAACAATTACGTAGCTTTTGCTAGACGATCACATAGATTTTACTAAATAATTGAGCATCGACCTATACGATAGGGTGTTTCATCTCCCACTTGCTTAATCGTTTACATGATTTTTCTTCCTTCGATTTTCTGCCTCTAACCAAGTCTACACAGAGCCCACCCTTTGGATTCTCACTCCGAGAATACCAAGGTAACCTTCTTGGTGGTGTCAAACTCATCTCAACACAGTCGAGGTTCTGTGGAGGTCGTTCGCGATGTTCGGGACCTTGGCGATCGCTTAGTTTGAGTTTACTGTATTCATGCATTGTAGCGGTCATATTGGACGAACGTTCGTGTGTTGCTATGTTACTATGATCGGTCGTTCGTGATCAAGGAACTTGAAGATAAGTCTACAAAGGTTTAATGATTCTTGTCCGTGATCTATAGTAAAACATGCTGTAATTTCTTATTTCTACATAACCGTATGTTTCCGTTTGTGATTGTAATTGTGATGTTCATATACGATTGAAATTTGTAAAGATCCTTCCGCTGCTCATGAAAATCCTCATGTCCGATTTTCTTCATGTTGTTCAAAATGTAACATGCAGTTTCTATTGGAAATCCCCAAAACGAGTCTGGAAGATGAGCATAACTCATCATAGATCGAACCATGTCCAACAAGGTTATGTTTCTACTTTTTGATACACCATTCTGCTGAGGTGTACCTGGGGTCGAGAGTTGGGACTTGATTCCATGTTCTATCATATAGTTCTGGAATGTGAGGTCCATTTACTCTCCACCACGATCAGATCGTAGTGTTTTTATCTTCTTACCTAACAAGTTTTCAACTTCAGCCTTAAACTCTTTGAACTTGGCAAGAGCTTCAGACTTACGTTGCATTAGGTATAGATACTTGTATCTTGAATAATCATATATGAAAGAGATGAAATATTCATACCCTCCTCGAGCCCTAACACTCATCAGACCACAGAGGTCTGAATGTATAAGCTCCATGGTTTTTTTTGGCTCTATAACCTTTTCCAGTAAAAGGTCGTTTGGTCATCTTGCCTTCAAGGCATGATTCACATACCAGCAAGGAGATTTCTTCTCTCTTTAGAAGTCTACATTTCACCAACTTCTCAATCCTATTGAGGGTGATATGACCTAACTTTAGATGCCAAAGATGGGCATTTTCCTTAGGAGAAACCTTTGGTCTTTTTGCAGTTTTCGACGTACTGTACATTTCAGTATTAAGCAAGGTTTTTATGACTAACGACCTTAGTACGTATAAGTTATTTTCCATTGAACCAAAACCAATCTCCATACCATTCTTGAAAATAAACACTTTACTTTCAGAAAAGGAGATTGTTTAACCTTGTTCAATGAGTCAAGTAACCGAAATTAAGTTCCTCTTAATATGAGGAGCTACTAAAACATTATTCAGTAACAGATAACGTTTCTTGTCCAAAAGTAACTTCAACCTGCCTACAGCAATAGCTAAAACAACCTCACCAGTAGCGATTCAAAGAGTCAACTCTCCTTGTGGCAACGTTTTCTAGGAACTAAATCCTTAGTAAGAAGAACTAACATGGTTAGTAGCACCTGAATCAAGTATCCAGCCAGAATCATCATTCTCTACCAAACACGTCTCCAAGACAAATAAATCACATTTACTGTCTTTAGACTTCTTCCTCTTCTGAAGAGTAGTGGGATCAGTATCAGAACCTAAATAAGCTCCAAGTTCAATTTCAGAAAACACTTCTCGTCGATGAACTTCATCAGAGTCAGCAACACTTGTTTTCTCTAACTGGAGGTTATCTTAGGAACTGACATTACTGGTTTCTTTGTCATCCATCCCTTTGTGCTAAAAAATTGAGAACTCATATTCAAAAAATTCTCGCAAGGAGTCCATGATCTTACGTACAATGACCATGTTCTCAACCCTTTTGGTTAAACCGTTAGGTGTGCTAGCTAAAATGTGAAGTCGAGCCAACAAGTTAGCCTTCTTCCACACCTCATATGTATTACCAACATTTTTTGCAGATTCCAGTTTATCAGCCTCTGTTCATGTCGTCATTTAGGTTCAGAGAAAGATGATCGTTTAGCTTCATGCGTTTATGATGTGAAGAAAAGCTAGACGATTGTGTAGCTTCGGGCGTTGATCGTTGAAGTGTTGTGCGCTACACGATCGTGTACCTAAGAGAGCTAAACGATGTTTTGTATTGCTATACGATGGCACTACATGATCGTGTAGCTTCGCGTGGGAGCTAAACGATGCGTTGAAGAGCTATGCGATAGCACTACACAATCTTTCACCTTTTAGCAGCAACTAAGCGATGCATTGAGATACTAGACGATAGTACTACGCGATCACTTACCTTTGTGCGCGCGCTACACGATTAAGATGAGGTATTAGACAATGGCGCTAAGCGATCGTGTAGTAGTTATCTGGCGCTAGACGATGGAGCTGCATGATAGTGTGAGACACTAAGCGATCATGTAGCATCCTCTGGCACTAGACGATGATACTATACGATAGAAGGCAGACACTACACAATCTGTAGTTTGGTCAATAGCTATGCATTAGCTACTACATGATTAAGCAAACATTAAACGATTAGGCAAACGCATGACGATGGTCTTCAATGCTAAATGATCAACCTTAGCGAGATATTAAGGATGGAGCGAGAGCAACCAATTTGACCGATTCTCTTGAGGTCTGATCCAGTTCAACCTCAAATGGTATTTGGCTGGTCCAGTTTAGTCTCTGCTGGTTCGGTTCAGACGGTTTGGGTCTGGTTCAAGCTGTTTGGAGCTGTTCGAGGGGTTTTGAAGCTATTTTTGTAAAAATTAGGCTTTTGCTTGCTTGTTTTTGCCAAAGCTAAAACCATATCAGTTTGTGTTTAATTATTTATGCATTTTATGAATGTTATAATTAAATAAATCTTGTATGTGTATACGATATGCCATTTAGATTTAAAATCTCACCATTGGAAGCATGCTACATGCATTGAAAGTATGTTATATGTTGTTAAAATATATAGTATGCATGTGAGGGTTTCTTGTATTTAATATAAGTGTTATATTAAATATTGAATGCCTTTATGTATATTGTGGATGTTTAGCATGTCTAAAGTTTTATAAGCTAATATAAAATTCGATTAGACATTTAAAATCCATAACAAAGAACAGTTGCATGCTCACGTAGGTTAACCACTTGTTTTAATAGTTAAAATAGGTTGTTAAACTTGTAAAACTAAGGTTGCAAACTCAACTGGTAAATAATCCTGCCGAAGACTTGGGGTATTTAAGTTGATGGTCTACGGAACACCTCATACTTGGGGATTATGGTCGAATTATTGAGCGTTGGTAACCAGTTTTATGAGCATACGTGAGCGATGTGAGGTAATAAAATGGTTTAACACCTAGACATCTAGGTTTAAGTCCATTTATAGGTGTTATACTTGGATAAACCACATAGACTTAGGGTTTTTTTATTAGCCAGAAAAGAACCTAAGTATAAATTTACCCCTTATTAAATAGAACACTTCAGTGGTAGCACAATAACTTATATATGATAGAGTTATTAAAAAACTTAATTGAGAGATTAACAACATATACGATATGTTATTCTTAGCTCTTACGTCCATATGAGTTCACCATCTAGATTTAAGCAGACTTCGTGTCACCCTGGAAGTGACCTCAACTCGGAAAGTATTAAGGCTTAAATCTAAATTTTGGTGAATAAGGAAAAATTGTTCGAACAAAAATCAAGTGTACGATTTCAACTGCCACGTCTCCACATAGCTCACACCGTAAGGTTCATATGACGCTTCGTGTCACCCTGGAAGTGACCTCAACTCGGAAAGTATTAAGGCTTAAATCTAAATTTTGGTGAATAAGGAAAAATTGTTCGAACAAAAATCAAGTGTACGATTTCAACTGCCACGTCTCCACATAGCTCACACCGTAAGGTTCATATGACGCTTCGTGTCACCCTGGAAGTGACCTCCATTCTGAAAGTGGATATATAAGTCAATATCAAGGTGAATGGGGGAAGTAGTTCATGATAAGTGGATGAAGGAAATGTGTCAACATATCCTGCGGTCTATTCTATTAGTTTGGACCGTGAGATTCCTATGTTGCGCCTACTAGTTAGCTTTAAGCGGCCCTTTGCTAGTCGTTTAATGATGGCTATCCCTCGAAGGGTTGTAACATAGGATTCAGAACAACTCAAGCTCCAGAAATGGATAGGATTTCTTAGGTCCATTCCGAACCTTGACTCTCCACTACGGTAGCATAGTTGGGGCCGACCTCTGACATCTAAAAACGGAAGGTTACACTTACAGAATTATTAAGTGTTAATAATTTCTGACCAAAAGCGGTACCTAAATGACTATCGAAATATAAGTTATTCTGGAGATAGTATTTAGACAAGAATGTCTTGTTGTAGTGTTGGAAAAGAATAATCTTGTGTACATTATTAAAATTGCTAAAACTTGATTGGATTTAAAAGCAATTCACTTATAGAATTTGTTTATAATTTCAAGAGTTTAATAATACAATTGTTGGCATCGGATAAACTCATCAGGGATAACTATGTGACTTGGAAATCAAATTTGAACATGATACTTGTGATAGACGATTTGTGATTTGTCTTAATGGAGAATTGTCCTCCCATTCCTAGCTCTAATACAACCCGAACTATTCGGGATGAGTAAGACAGATGGGTTAGGGCAAATGATAAAACCCGTGCTTATATCCTCGCCAGCCTATTTGATGTCTTGGTGAAGAAACATAAGGATATGAGTACTGCCCAAGAGATTATGGAATCTCTGCGAGGGATGTTTGGACAACCGTCCTTCACCCTGATGCATGATGCCATCAAGTACATTTACAATAGTTACATGAAAGAGCGGACCAATGTTCGTGAACATGTCCTGGACATGATGGTCCACTTTAATGTGGCAAAAGTAAACGGTACTGTCATGGATGAAAGAAGTAAAGTTGGTTTTATTCAGGAATCTCTTCCGAAGTGTTGTCTGCAATTTTGTACGAATGCATTGATGAATAAAATTGAATACAACTTGAGTACTCTGCTGAATGAGCTATAGGCTGACCAGACTATGTTGAGAACAAAGGGTCTGGAATCAGAAGTAAATGTTACTACTATTGAGAAAAGAGGAATGTCCTCCAAGCCTGATGTTGCCTCCTCTTCGAAGAGTAAGAGTATTCCTGTGAAGATGGGTAAAGGGAAAGGGAAAAAGAAGACAACTGGAAAGAAAGGCAAAGAGAACGCTATAGATAAAGTAAAATGTTTCCACTACAATGAAGAAGAATATTGGAAGAGAAAATTCCCTCAGTATCTTGCCGAGAAGAGAGTAAAGAATTTGCTGCTTGATCTTACTGCTTTTGTAAATTTTGTAAAGAACAAATTATGTATATATATATATATATTTGTGATAAATGAATTGTTCATTTTCAGAAATTATGTTTGTTCTATCTCAAAGCAACTTCTGTTAAGAATCAAATTGTTAAAATCCATTTGCAAATATTCAGATATTTAAAATAACTAGATCAAAGAATAGAAAGTTTAAAGATTTCTAGATCTGACTGTTAACAAGAGTTGTTAAGACAGGTCAAACGCGTCTTACTCAAAGAGTTGAGAGTACCTCAATGTAGCGGCAGGAAAGTATGCTTCCTGGCCATTATTGAGAATAAGATGCATTTCCTATATAGTTTATTCAAAAGCCTATTGCATATTAACATGTTTACAATGATTCTCTCAGCTAAAGTGTTTAAGAATCACCTAGTAAGACTAGGCATACCAGAATAATAACCTAGGGCAAGTGGAAGAAATATTAGGTATGGGATACCGAATGGTAAAACATGGGTATGGGATGCCCTAATTTATTGTATTTCTCTATAAAACTCAGAAACTCAGTTTTATACATTGGATATATAAGTTACCACTGGAGTTTTAGTCCAAGTGGGAGTTTGTTGGGTTTTATATCCTAATACTCGTGGTATGTAAATAATGGAACTTATTCTAAAAATTCAATATGGTGTTATTGAATAGATGTTTTTCTTGTTAGAAATCCAATAAACCTAAAAGTCCCTTGATTATTGAATGAGTACTTGAACTTTATGTAGAGATATAAAATTGGATCAGGTTCGAGTAAATAGTCAAAATGATCTATAGTATATGAATAAGGTTGGTACCTTATTCTGATAACACTATTGGATGCGGCCTACTCTGTAGTTGTTACAAAGAGTTGTAAAGTACTACAAACAAAGTGATCATAATTCGTTCATGTTGGGACATGAAGAGTGGGGTTGTCCTTATGCAAAAGGGTTTGTACAAGATCGGACCACGAAATTAGTCACTCTTACTTTATAACGCTGTTTACTATTTAAGACTAACTATTTCAAAGCGATGACCTAGGTAACTTGACCTTAATCCTTAACTAACTATGAATTTCTGTTTATTTGGAATTATCCTTAGATTTGCATAGGTGAGGGTTGACTCAACAACGCTGGCTCAATAACCTCTCATTTTAGAGGTAAGATCGGATAGATAGCTGAGGACATAGGGTGCAAGACGGAATTCACTCCTACCCGCTGTTAGGGATAGTAGAGAGGTTGTTCTCTTAAGTGCTGATTCTGGGTCTTGATCAAGGGGCCCCACCCTCTCACTGGCCCGAGAGGGACTCCATTTTGTTGATTGGATTACAAAACAATTGTTCATTAGGGGATCAGTGGGACTTAAGGAGCAAGAGGTAATTTTGGGGGTAAAACAGAGATTCATCCCAGCCGTTATTACGAATAACCTGTGAAGGGTTAACTTACTAATCATGGTTATATCGAGTGGACATAATATATCTATAGTGAGGGGAGTTTAACTATGGGCTTTAGTGGAGTGACCCATTAGTTAATGAATGGGGGTTAGTTCGGTCTAATGAGTTTAGCCGAATAATCTCTAGTCGTTGGAGCCCATGATCTATAGGTCCACGAGGTCTCCCTACTAGCTCGAAAATGGATTAGCTCTAGAGTAGCGTGATAAGTAATTTGAAATGTTTAAATTAGAATAAAATGGAATCGGAGAATATAAATATATGGAGATGGATTTGTGTAAAATTGATCTAATATTAGATATTAAATTAATTAGCATTATTTAAATTGTTTAAATAATTATTTATTAATTTTTATTAAAAAAATTAAGTTATGAAATTAATTTGTAAAATTAATAAATTTTTATTTTTAAATCAAATATGATTTTAAAATTAAATTTGGAATTTGGAATTAGAAAATTACATAAATGAAAAAATGGGTTTTTCCATCTTCATCTTCAAGTAGCTCACACTAAACCCACCATCTTCAAGCTTCAATTACTCCAAGCATGAGCTACATCTCATGCAGCTGTCTTCCTTGCATGATGGTCTGTAATATATTGAAGAGATTGGAGTGAATTTGAGCCAAGACAACCGATAGAATTTTAGTTGAAAATTCGTTTGAAGAAGATGTTCTTCCATTGGGTTGCTGCTGTGAGCATTCTCCATGTTCCCTTGATTCCAGCTTATTTTGAGTACCACAACTAAATCTAGAGCACCAAGAGAATAGTAGAAAAGATCTTGTGGTGGTCTGCACAAAGATTTGGAGAGGATTTGCAGCTGGAAATCGAGATTTCAAGAGTTCTTCAAAGGTATGACTTGAAACCCATTAAATCCTACTTGAGCATGTTTTTGTTTCTGCCAAAATTAATCAATTAGAGTGCTTATCGATCCTTGTCGCTTCCGCTGCATGCTGGTACAATCCAATAGGTGAACGCTCCTAGGGTGCCATGAGGGAGTGCAAGAAGATCTCACAGTGTGAAGCAATGAAAGAGACCGCAGGACATGTTGACACACATCCTTCACCTACTTACTATAAACACTCTCTCCGTCCATCTTGATATTGACACATGCAAACACCATCCAAAAAGGGATGCTCCTAGGTCACACGAGGCCAAGCATGAATCTCATGACATGAACATTCAGGGAGAAACGTGAGTGGAATCATTGACATATCATATATATCTCTTCCTCCCACTGAGTATTTTATAACCTAGGATTTAGTTTACTTAGAAAAAACACGGCTAAGAATTTTAACTAAGTGACTTTTTAGGTTTGCCCAAAAGTAATGCTTACTTTGGAAAGTTGTACAACTTTTGATCATCATTAATTAACTCTTTAACGAAGTCTTTAATCAACTTTCGCATGCTTGCAGCAAATCTATCTAATTCACCTTTCCAGGTAAGTTCCCAAGTAGGGGTGTTCCGTTTCCGTTAGCTTAAGTACCCCAGTCTAGATAGAACCTACCTTATACAAAAGGTCCCTTATGGATAGATTTAATACAAATTTAATCTTTTATAAAAATCAATTTAATCCTAGTAAACCAATTCAAAAGATTAAACTTAGGTTTCTAATCCAATTTTAAAACTCTTTTAAAACATGAGTTCCCTTAAGTCCGCATGCAACTCTTTCTTATTGATGTTAGTTCTAATTTCTATTATAACACTTATAACAGGAAACAATCAAAACCAAGCACAATGCGAAGCTACACATACGAGGCATTCATAACTCTTATAAATAAGCCTAAGTGTCATGCTCCATGCATTGTTCATTCATTGCTACTTTTATATAACACTTACATAACAAAGCAACGAACCAAGTGTTCATGCTTCCATACACCCTTATACTATAACTCTTATAATATAAAGATAAAGCATGAATATGCTTAATGCATGTATAAATATAGCTCTTATATTTCATGATGCATGAGCATGCTCTTATGTAATCTAATCATGAAACTACTATATCATAACTCTTACAATATAGAGATGATGCATGACCAATGCATAACCTATGATGGGATTTCATCTATATGTCATACTATATGACATATAATTTAAACATACATCTTATGTACATTCACCAAAAATTAATGGACCGGGATGATTAGCCTAAAAAAACCTGAAATTAAATTCTATCTATTACATAAAATCATCGAGCAAATCGGTTCACAAACGAACCGAGTCTTGAACCACCCGGGCGAAGAGTTCTTCCTGATCATTTAGTAAAGATGGTCGAGTAACCACGATCGTGTAGCAACGATCAAGTACCTTTGACTATACGATGAAGCATGAAAGCAACTCGATCGTGCAACGCACCAAAATTTACACGTAAGTGTAAATGATCGTTTAGACGACTACAATGTTGTGAAGCATGATCGTTTAGATGATCATAAAACAAGTGCTAAGTAATAATTACTATGTGATCGTGTAGTGAGTGACTATGCGTTGAAACATGTGAAGGAAATCGGACATGAGGATTTCCATGAGCAGCAAAATGATCGTTCCAAATTCCACTCGTATATGAACATTAACAATTACAATTAAGAAACGGAAATGTAAAGGCTATGCACAAAACAAAATTACAACATGCTTTATTATACGATCAAGGGAAAGAATATACATACCTTTGAAGTCTCATGTTCAACACCCTTCATCATGAAACCTCGTTCACAGCAAGAGGACAAACCCTCAAACACTTCGACCGCTGCACTGTACGATTAACAAGATCACAAACACAGCGATCTCCAAGATCACGAACACAGCGAATGGCCTCCAAAAACGTCGACTAATGTCGAGTTGAGTACGACACCACCACAATGGCTACCTTGGTATTCTCGGTGTGAGAATCCAAAAGTGTGGGCTCTATCGTGTAAACGATTGAGCAAGTGGGATGTGACAAGGTCTATCGTATAGATGATGCCCAATCGTTGAACAAATGCTATGCGATCGTTTAGCAAAAGCTGCACGATTGTTTAGCTAAAGGCCAACTGAGTGAACTATTGTATAGAGTCACTCCACGATCGTATAGTCTCTTTTTCAGCTATCATTTAGTGATTTCTATTCACTTGACAACCACCGTGAGAAGTTTTAAGAATGGAAAAATTTTCAACAACCTCTAAATTTAGGAAAAAAAATTTCCTTTTATCTCACGGTTACCATGAAACCACCAATAACCTCCCACTTAATTGGTTATTAGAGAAAAAGAGATAATTATCCAATAATTAATATTATTATAAATATACATGATAACCAACTTACCATACTATATTTATTACCAATAGTTTTAATATTTCATCTCATGAAACATATAAACCATAATCCTTTTTCTATTTCATGGTCCTTAATGTAAATCTCATTTACATTAATCCTCCACTAGATGTATTTCATATATCACACCGATCATATCACATATAATTGAATTACCTCTTATCAATTTGAGCATTTCAAATAAACACCAAGAACTGATTTTCAACTTGAATTCATTGAGCTACCAAGGGGACCTTATGGATCTGTAGCTCGAAGCTCCAACGGTACGTGAATAACTGACTAAACTCTTTAGTCACGGGATCCACCATCCATTAACTACCAGGCACTCCACTAAAGACCGACAGCTGAACTCTTTTTACTACAGATATATTATGTGTCCATATCAACCAATCAATAGTGCGATAACCCTTCACAGATCGCTCGTAAGTACAGCTGGGCCAATAACCGTCATGTCCTTATAGTTACATCTAACTCCTTAAGTACCACTGATCCCTCTAATGAACACCTACTATGACTGAGTTCTCTCTTCCAAAGAGAAGCTGTGGCCACTATGTTCAAGCCCCAGAATCAGTCCTAAAGGGAGAAATCTATCTACTTACCCCTGCTTCGAGGAAGGAGTGAATTCCATTTTTTTGTAACTGAGTTCCCAACTTCCAAATGAAGCAAGTCCCCAAAAAGGTAGGCATGTTGAGTTGATAATCTGGCCACTCTGACCTATACTAATCAAAGGACCACTCTCAAAGGCAGGAGTTCCCAAAACACTCAGGATTGAGGTCATGTCACCTATGGTTATTTAGGTGAGATGTAAGTCTTCTATATCAACGACGTTATATACAAAGACTAGTCATCTCGTGGTCCAGTCTTATACAAATTCTTTGTATAGGATACCCCCGCTTGCATGTCTCCACATGAATGGTCAGGATCTACTATCTGTAGTAATTCACAACACTTGCAAACCTCTACAAAGCGAGTCGTATCCATAGTGTCCCCAGGATCAGGAATCCCTCTTTAATTCTTATACTACAGACCTATTTAGGTTATCACTTAAGGCATGATCCACTTGTATATCATATACATGCTTAAGTTTACATATGATGACCATGGAGCTTTGTTTATTGGATATGAGTAAATGCTGGATAAAATAACTCTTATAACAATGTGTATATATTACAAATTACGAGACTCCATGAGAATTAGGACACTAATCCCAACAGCATGCTGATCTATAAGACCGTCTAGTGCGCGCGCGTTCACCTTGCAACCGAGTATCCCATACTCAACAATCGCTTACCCCACATCGTTTACATGATCTTACCAATGCTTGGTCTTCTTCTTCCTCAAAGTAATGAGCATCACCATGCCTTGAAGCTTCATCACGAGCGACTCAAACTGACTAAAACACTTTGAATTACAGACTCGATAGTAAGTTAATATGCCCAAAAACACAGGGCCCTTATAATTAACTTTGAAAATGTAAAAGAATTCAACAACCAGAGGCAATCATCCCAAAAACTCCATCAATCCATATCCACAAACATATTTAACACTTAAACAGAATGTAGACATGCTTAACACCCACCAAGTAAGTAAATGCAATTCTATACATCAATAGATTTGGAATATCATAACCTGGCTCTGATACCAATTGAAAGAAATCTAAACTGAGATCTCTATGAGCGGAAGCAAGATCTTTCCAAGCCCATTGTGCAAGAATTCAAAAAATTCACAATCATATAGAATAGTTATGCATCTTGCATGTTATCTTAAACAAATACCAAAGGAGAGAAACATACCCTTGAAGAACTCTTCTCCTGGAAATCTCTCACCGTCGTTGTCCAGCCAAACTGATCTCTCATGAGCATAAAATAATGATCTCTCGCTGTCGCTCCAATCGTCTGGCCATCAATCTCTCGCTGTCACTTGTAATCATGAACAGACTTCTCCACGAATAAACACCCTTTCGACACTACCACTCGAAAACCTTGGTATTCTCAGAGTGAGAATCTAAGAGGTGTGAGTTCTGTATGAATTTGGTAGAGGGAATGAGTCTTATACACATCTAGATGTGTATAAGAGACAGGAATCTAAGAGGTGTGAGTTCTGTATGAATTTGGTAGAGGGAATGAGGAATCCAACGACCGAACTACACGACCAAGCAAGTAGGAGAAGTAAACTGTCTATCGCATAGATTGAGAATGCTTGATCGTTTAGTAAATTTCGCTCTCCTAAGAATCGTCTAACCGATCGTTTAGTCTCTCGCTCAATCATTTACACGATTTCTTAGACCGTCGCCTAATCGCCTAGTAAAACTCGTGGTTTATAAACAATAAAGCTTATTCTGAAAAATTCAATAAGTTGTTATTGAATATATGAATTTCTTATTTCGTTTTATAAATCCATTAAACTAAAAGATTCATGACTATTACATGAGTACTTGAACTTTATGTGGAGACATAAAAGTGGATCAGGTTCGAGTAAATAGTCAAAATGATCTATAATATGTGAATGAAGCTGGGTGCTTTATTCTGGTAACATTGTTGGATGCAGCCCATTCTGTAGTTGTTACAAGGAGTTGTAAAGTGCTACAGACGATGCGATCCTAATTCGTACATGTTATGACATGAGGATTGAGGGCATCTTGTGCAATTGGTTTGTACAAAATCGGACTACGAAATTAGTCACTCTTACTTATAAGGTTATTTACTGTTTAAGACTGACTATTTCAAAGTGATGACTTAGATAACTTGACCTTAATCCTGAGTTAATATGAACTTCTGTTTATTTGGGATTATCCTTAGATTTGCACAGGTGAGGGTTGACTCAATAGCGCCAGCTCAAAAAATCTCCATTTCAGAGGTAAGAATGGATAGATAGCTGGGGACATAGGGTACAAGATGGAATTTTGTCCTACCTGCTTTTAGGAATAGTAGAGAGGTTGTTCTCTTAAGTGTTGATTACGGGTCTTGAACAAGGGGCCCCACCCTCTCATGGCTTGAGAGGGACTCGGTTTGTTGATCGGATCACAAACCAATTGTTCATTAGACGATCAGTGGGACTTAAGGAACAAGAGGTAATCTCAAAGGTAAAACAGACTTTTGACCCAGCCGTTATTACAGATAACCTATGAATGGATAACTTACTAATCATGGTTATATCGAGTGGACAAAATATATCTACAGTGAGGGAAGTGCAACTATGGGCTTTAGTAAAGTGACCCATTAGTTAACGAATGAGGGTTAGTTCGGTGTAAAGAGTTTAACCAATTAATCTGGATCGTTGGAGTCTATGATCTGTAGGTTTATGAGCTCCCCTACTAGCTCGTAAATGGATTAACTTTAGAGTAGCGTGATAAGTTAATTTGAAATGTTCAAATTAGAATTAAGAGAATTAGTAATTATGATATAATTATGCGTTTAATTTTGGAATTAATCAGAATTGGAGAATTAATTAATATTTAAATATGATTTAGATATTCATGAATAGGGATTCATGATGGTGAAATTTATGTAAAATTAATTTAATATTTGATATTAAATTAATTAGTTATTATTAATTTTATTAGAAAATTAATTAATGAATTAATTTTGTAAAATTAATAAAGTTTTTTCAAATTTTGAAAACAAAATTGATTTTGGAAATCAATTTGAAAATTCAAAAAATTGGAAAAGTTTGAAAATGGAAAAGTGGGCAATCTCCATTTACATCAACCAAATAGCTCACTCAATTCCCACCAATAAGAGACGGAGATCAGAGCCGTTAGAGCACTAAGTTGAGGTGCTCTTCATACAACTATCTTCTTTGCATGATGGTCTTACAATAAATAGAAGAGAAGGGCTGAGAATCGAGCATGCAAAAAACCACACTTTCCAGGGACCTTTGTTACGGCATTCCAATGAACTTCATTTTCAATCAAACGACGCCCGAGAGTTAACACTCTATCATAGTTATGAGCCTCGTTGTGGATGGTAGACTTTAAAGTCCACACTTTCTTATCCGAAGTCAAAGACACTTTCTATCATAGTTAGTAGGTATCGCATCGTCATTCAAATCAGGCCAAATATCCGAAAAGGGACCATTTAATGAATCCTCCACAGGAAGGCTAAGTCCATCCTTGTTAGGTTGGTCTCTACTTGCAAGATCACGACTTCCAAAAAAACGCGCTCGGTAAAGCAGACCATGATGATGCACAAAAAAGTGGGTGAGTCTCAGTCACATAAATTTCAAAATAATATAATAATATAATAATAATATAATAATAATAATAATAATAATAAATGAATAAATAAATAAGGGAAAAGATTATAGCCATTTAACTGAGCCAACAGAATGCTCCAGTCAAAGACTGAGGCTGGAACTGACGGAACCCTCAGGCGCGTACTTAGATCGAAACCAATAAAAGGCAGAGATTAGAGCCGTTAGAGGACTGAGTGGGAAACCGACGGAATGCTCAAGTCAAAAGACTGAGGCTGGGACCGACGGAATCCTTAGGTCGCGTACTATGATCGAAGCCAATAAGGGGCGAAGATCAGAGCCGTTAGAGCACTGAGTTGGAAACCGACAGAATGCTCAAGTCAAAGACTGAGGCTAGGACTGACGGAATCCTCAGGCTGCATACTAAGATCGAAGCCAGTAAAGAGCAAAGATCAGAGCCGTTAGAGCACTGAGTTGGAAATCGAAGAAATGCTCAAGTCAAAGAATGAGGTTGGAACCAACAGAACGCTCAGGCCGCGTATTAAGATCGAAGCCAATAAAAGGCGGAGATCAGAGGCGTTAGAGCATTGAGTTAAAAACTGAAGGAATGCTCAAGTAAAAGACTGAGGTTGGAATTGACGAAACCCTCAGGCCGTGTACTAAGATCGAAGCCAATAAGGGGCGGAGATCAAAGCTGTTAGAGCACTGAGTTGGAAACAGACGGAATGCTCAAGTCAAAGACTGAGGCTGGAACCAACAAAACCCTTAGGTTGCATAGTAAGATCAAAGCCAATAAGGGGAGGAGATCTGAGCCATTAGAGCACTGAGTTGGAAATTGACGGAATACTCAAGTTAAAGACTGAGGCTGGAACTGACAGAACCCTTAGGCCGCGTACTAAGATTGAAGCCAATAAAGGGTGGAGATCTGAGGCGTTAGAGCACTGAGAGGGAAACCAACGAAATGCTCAAGTCAAAGACTGAGGTTGGAACTGACGACCCTCAGGCCGCGTACTAAGATCGAAGCCAATAAGGGGCAGAGATTAGAGCCGTTAGAGCACTGAGTTAAAAACCGACGGAATGCTCAATTCAAAGACTGAGGCTAGGACCGATGGAATCCTCAGGCCATGTACTAAGATCGAAGCCAATAAGAGACGGAGATCAGAGCCGTTAGAGCACTAAGTTGAAAACCGACAGAATTCTCAAGTCAAAGACTAAGGTTAGGACCGACGGAATCCTCAGGCCGCATACTAAAATCGAAGCCAATAAGGGGCGGAGATCAGAGCCGCTAGAGCATTGAGTTGGAAATCGACGAAATGCTCAAGTCAAAGACTGAGGTTGGGACCGGCGGAATCCTCAGGCCGCGTACTAAGATCGAAACCAACAAAGTGCCAAAGTCCTCAAGGACTGAGGGCGGAGTCTCCAGGTCACTGACTGAGATCAAACTTGCAGAAAGAATGTTGAAATTATCACTTCAGGCCACTTGGCATTTTGTTCATAACTGCCAAAAAAAAAAAAGAAAAAAAAAGAAAACAAAAAACCACCTCTTGCAAAAAGGAAGCAAGAGTCTACAAAAATGGTGTGTTGCTCCCTCGTTTTGTCTCCAAATCAAATTAATTTGGGGATGAAACTTGAATTCTCATCCTAAATTCAAAATTTTTAAAATTTTGTCTCAAAATCAAATTAAGTTGGGGACGAAACTTGAATTTTCATTTTTGAGTTCAAATTTTTTAAATTTTATCTCCATATCAAATTAAATTAGAATAGAACTTGAATTTTCATTTTAAATTCATTTTTTTTCCAAATCAAATTAATTTGGAATGAAACCTAAATTTCTTAAAAAATTTGAATTTCTACATTTTGTCTTTTCAAATCAAATTAGTTCTGAGCTAAGGGTCAAGGCTTTTCTCAAATTAAAAGTTTGGTCATCCTCTATCACAAATTTTAGTTAAACTTATGCACTAAATTCACGGTTTAATTAAATTGGAAGCGTTGAAGTTAAGAATAAATTACTTGCTCTTGAGGTCGGCTTTATCTTTTTCGAGATTTATACCCCACATCTGTGCACAAATCTCGAAAAGGGGCATTTGTTGGAGGAGAAATTCCGGACCAATCACGGATCACCACGTCATTTATTAAATTAATGATGAAATTTCGAAATCATCAAATTTGTGTCCAATTAAGAATTGACATGTGTACCAAATTGAAGTTGAAGACAAATTCCGTATTTTTGTTATAGACATTGAAATTAATTTCGCCAAATTTGACATTGTAATTTGGGCTTTGGTCCGGTTGCGCCCAAAGAAGGAGCCTATGTGACAAAGTAGGTCCAAATCCAATTAATTGGGCCCCAAGCTCAAATCCATAGGCCAATCAGGCCCAAGTCCATGAAGTAAGAGAGAGCTGCACTCGTAGAAGACAGAAGACCCATGAAAATATAAAGACTCTTCGATTCAGAGGATCAAGTACTAGAGATCGAACTATATCGCATCAAATCAACATCATTACCAATACCAACTTAAGTTCAACTGCCACGAAATACAATTCTCAGAAACCTCACGTGAACAAAATGATTTAATGTTTTAATTTTAACCTAAATATATATATTTTAAAAATTCGTGATAACCCTCTCTTAGTTTTTATATATATATATATATGATTTTGATGATTTGATTATCTCTAATTTTAAACGTTAATTTAAACCAAATTTATTTATTTTTTAATCTCATGATAATCTTCCTGAATTAAAACAACATTTTTACTTGAATGATTTTTTTTTTTACACTAATTTAAAATTTCCTGATAATACCACTCTCAAAATCTATTTTTATTTATTTATTTGGATTTGATGATTTGATTTTCTTTTAATTTAAACAAAATTATTATTAATTTTTTTATTTCGTGATAATCTTCTCGTACTAAAAATATCTTTTTAATTTTGATTTTAAATGGTATGATTATCCATCTGATCTTAAACTTTAATTTAAACTAAAATATTATTTTTTTCTATTCTCTATAAAAATTTGACAATAATTCTAAAAGATATAACTAAATATAAATATAAAGCAAAAATAAACTACACCTAAATCATATAGAAATGCATTCGCACAACCTAAAATCTAACTAAAAAATACCTTAGAATAATTTTCATCGCTCTTTTGCTTTTAGATTAAATATTAGAGAATATAGAGACATGCATAATATATTATTTTATTAAAAGTGTTATTTGAAATTTAAATAAAATTCAAAAAAAGAACAACATTTAAATATAAAAATGAGGAAGGAATAAATAGGTAACTAAAATATACCTTACGGTAGGAAATTCAATGTTTTCAATTAATCAAATTATAAAAAGTATTGATATGATAGAAATGAAGAAAATAATGATGGATTAGTGAGAGAGGAAGGTAAACGTAGTAGGATTGAGATTACCTTTTAAGCAAAACTCATCGACATATAAAAGGAAAAGAAGTAGATTACCAAATATAGAATAATAGATAGAGTTAAGATCTACACATAATCGAGCAAAAAGAAAACGAAAAGTTATTAGCTAAATAGAGAAAGAGAATATATATATATTATATATATATATATATATATATGAGAAAGAAATAGAGTAAGAGATTTATAGAGGATTTTACTTTGATCTTAAATCAAATCTCGAAAATAAATAAAAAATGGAACTATTTTTTAAAAATAAATCTAGGATATATTATTCATGTTAAACGTAATTAATTTTTAAAAATATTTAATATCATCCACGTTAACATGAGATTTTTTTAAAAAAAAAATTACATGTGATACTAAAAAATATGAGAAAAATAAGATTTCTTTTTTCACTTTTTTCATTTACCATGCTTAGAAATAGGGGAAATGAGTTTCTATTTTTATTTTAGTGTGTGATAGATATAGATATTTAATATATATATATATATATATATATATATATTATATATATATTATATTATATTAATATATATATATATATATATATACATATTTAGATGTGAATTAGAGAAATAATGTGATTTCTAAATTATGAATTAATTTTATTTAATTGTTTGATAGATTTTTAATTGTGATACGTTAAAAAAATATGATAAAATTAATTTATTTAATAGTTGTGATATTATCTACGATATCCTTATAATCATCCATTCAAATGAAAAAAAAAAAAAATCAAAGTTTCTATCAATAATCATTTTTAAATAATATATATTATATATATTTTGAATGTGATGTTCAGGAATAGGGAAAAATAATTTACTTAGTGATTTTAAATGTGAAATTAGTTAAAATAACCATCACTAAAAATGACTAAAAGTTTTACCAAATTATAAGTTTTTTTTTTTTTTCTCATGGCTTCTTTTAAATAGTATAAATAAATACATTATTATTATCTGACCAATATATTTCCTTTTTTCCTTTTTTTTTTTTATTTTGTTCTTTCTTTAATTTTTTCCTTTTAGCTTACTTTTTTTTTCCTTCCAAATTATAAGTTTTTTTATGGCTTCAATTTTTTCCCCATTTTTTAGATTTTTTTTTTTCTTTCATCTATCTTCTTCAAATTTTCTTTTAGTTTTTCTATTATTATTTTTTTTTTAAGAAAATGCTAATATATCTGTACTCTATTACTTTCTTTTTCTCTCTGTCTCCCTCAAAAGTCGAAATTACTAGAAGTATTCTTTATTTGTTTGTATTTTTTATGTTTTGAGTTTTTAAAAAGATAAACTTTTTATCAAATTAATTATATAAAAAAATAATTTTTTATAAAGTAAAAAGGTAAACTTGTATTGTGATTATAATTTTTCAGGTTTATATATATTTACATTTAATTGCCGTGAGATAATTTATAGTAATAGTTATATATAAATTAAAAGCAGACATTATTAGATTTGGTTATAAAAATAATTTATACATTCCATATGATCCAAGTAATTTATTTATTGGTTATGAATAAAAAAAAGTATGCATCGACAATAATTAAGACACTACATTTATTTAAATTATTTTAAATTAAGATTTTGGCGATAAATTTTAAGGTTTATTTCTAATAAATTTCTAAACTTTTAATTTTTTATGAAAATAAAGGAGAGTTCAATAACAATTTGTGATAAGAAATCAATATCAACCCCAAAAGTTGAAATAAATTTGTAATTTAACCTTTTAAATTACAACTAACTAATAAGGTAGAGGTTGCTTGCTTTCATCATTTTCTTTAATTTTGAGAAATTGTTAAATTGATACATTGTTTTGTCTATTTTTGATAAATAAATATATGTAACTGGTCTGATTGCATGTCTTTATGATTTTTCTTTGATAAATAAATAAGAAAAATACTTAGTACATCCTACACTTCCATCTTTTTTGTATATTCCACTCACGTATCCAATTTTAACCCCAGGATGCATAAGTATTGCTTGATAAATAAAGAAACCTATGGATTGGTTCCGCGTATCCCCGCTGCTCCGTGACAACCGACACCTGTGCAACCATGATTGTAGAGGTTGGGAAGGTTTAGAGACCTATCACTTCTCATAAGTTGGCAAAATGGAGGTGGCTTAGGTTGATTGCAATCTAAAAATTTTAGATATTTTCTTTCTGCTCCAACTTCTTGGGACATCACCACCATGCTAATCAAAACCAAACATATCATCCACGACTTCATCTTATTTCCTTTTTTTTTAGGAAAAATTTTTTCCCTTGTTTTTTTTTGATGATTTGTGGATGATTTGTTGTTTTTTCTCTCTTCAATTCTCTCTTTATTTATACATTTTTAAAATGAAATAGATTGCCTAAATTTCGTAAATAGTTAAATTTAGAGTGAAGTTGTTTTACAGTTATCTATTTAATAGTTTTATCTAAAATTAGCTTAAATAATCGTTGACATTTTATTTGGTGGTAGTACTTTTTTTAGAAATCAAATTTTGTGGTAGAAAAGTCATATCTAAAAAAATAGTTACACTAGTTAAAAAAAAGACAATTTAAACTCAATATTTTTTTTTATGGATTATTAATATTATTTATTGGAAATAAACATTAGATAAAACTTTTTTTCCAATGAATTCATATTAATACATAATGGACACAACTTGATATAGATATAAAAATATTATTATATTTAAACTATTTAAGGATATTTTATATATATAACAATTATTTCATTTTTCTAGCTTAAATGAACAAGATAGGTATGTAAAAAAAAAAATAATAATAAAAAAAAAAAACTTTTTTTCCAATGAAATTTTTAGGACAATAAATAGGGGAATAAGAATTTTAACTTTCAATATTGAATAGAAGAAATACATGTTACTTTCGACCTCTAAGAAATGTCATATAACTTATTGTTGTGTTAACTTCACTCTAGTAAAATACATGTTAATTAGCAATAAGATATTTTAGTCTTTGAAAAAAAAATAGAAATATTTGACAAAATATTAGACCTTTTTAAATATAAAATTTTCTAATCTTAGATTATGTTATAGGTAAGAATACTCTTGTTTCTATGTCATGTACAATATCGGATCAAAACAAAGATAATGGTATAATTTTGATCATCCTAATCCCAATAGTTTAGCTATTATGTCCGGCCTAATCTAGGCTTTCTATTATATAAATATATTTGGGATTGAGAAATTTTAAATATCTATAATTATACTCACCCGTCCGTTATTGGAAACACCTTCATATTCGCCTCGAGTTCGCTCCCATAAATATAGCCATCCCCACCCCCTCAATTCCGCAAGCATCTTATCCATTTTCATTCGATCACGGCGGAGAGCAAATGAAAATAGAAAAACTCACATTGGGTTTAGGGATAGTCCCATTGAAACTTTTAGCATCTAAATAATTTAAATTATATTGATTTCAAAATATTATATACTCTATTTTATAATTACGATACAAAATATTTTTTTTTTCAGTTTTTGGTTTCATTTTTATTGTTAAATAATTTAATTATATTAATTCAAAATCATACTTGGATTACACTCATTATTACATGAAAACTTTGTTCAAACCCTTGATTTATTTTTATTGTAATTACTATATTAGATATATTATTTTTATAATTTTATTAAATTTAAATTTAAATTTTTGTTATTTTAATTATAATTTTAAATATTAAGAACCAGTTGAATAGGTGTATCTGGACGATAGTTTTAAAAGCATACCTTTTTGTTTCCAATTTAGAATAGGTATTTTAAGTCTCTCAATTTTCAAAAAGTATTTTTTTTAGTCTTTAATAATAATTTTAAAAGATTTTTAAATTATTTTAAAATCATTTTATGTTATATGACATTTTGAATTATAGAATTAAGTTAAAAAATAATTCTACAGATGGTAGGTAATTTGTTTATATTTATTTTTATAATTTAAGATAATAAAAAAGACTTCATAAACCATTTAAATCTATTTTTTTTAAAAAAAAATTAGAACTATAAAACATACATTTTAAAAACTTAACTAATACATTTAATGAAAAAAAAAATCAAAAAGATTAAAAAGTTAGGATAAAAGTTCTAAGACCAAAACAGCTACTATTTTTCAAAACTGATGATGGAAAAAAAAAGTATTTTTTCTTAAATATATTAACATTAATTTTAGTTATATGTCTTTCACAATTCCTTAGCAACTATTTTCCTTTTTTTTTTCTCACTAATTTCTTTAACACTACCATTTTTTTCCTTTCTTTTTATTTCATTTTGTTTTTTTCTTTTCTTTTTATCTTGTATGTTTAATGTTTGGATCATTATTTTAAATAGCAAATTACTTAAAATATTTTCGAATATAGCAAAATATGTGTGTCTATATGTTATAAGATTCTGATAGACTACTATCATCTACTACTATTTATCAATGATAGACATTGATAGATATTTATTAGTGTTTATTATCATTAACAGATAGTAACATTTTGTTATATTTGTAAATAAGTTGACTTATTGGTCTTTTGAAAATAAATAATGATGTTTTTCTATATTTATAAATAAGTTACCTTATTGTTTTATATTTAAAAATAATCCTAGATGTTTAGGTTTATTTTTATTTTTATTATTTTTTAAGTTTTTTAAAGATCCAAAAGTAGCATTTCCCTTCAATTTTCCTTATTTTTCAAGTATATGCAATCTTTTTAAACAAGGATTTCTTGTTTCTTTCTCTTTCTTTTGCTTCCCTTAATATTTTGCAATTTTTTAAAAAAGTTTTTTCTTCCAACCTATGTACTTAAAAAAACATACCATTAGTTGCCTTCTTAGAGCATGAAAAATGGTGAATTGAACGGTGGTTTGATTTTTAAAAATTAGCTGATTTTTGTGATGATGGCAAAAATTAGGGGTTTGATTTTTGTGTTAATTTCATAGTATATATGATATGAAAATCTTGACAATTTCATAATTTAAGAACTAGTTCCCTTACTAAAAATTAATTTAGCTTGTTTCCACCATATGTTTGTACATTTCATCACTTTGAACTCTCATCTAGAATGCCTTGATATTTATACCTTCTAGGCAATTTTAAATTTATCCATGTGGGACAAAACTCTTCCACCCCTTAACTTTTTCCATGGTCCTAAGCTCAAAAGTTATTTCCAATAATTCTACATAAAAGTTAACAAGTAAACAACATAAAAGATTATTTTGAAAAAAATTCTTATGAGTAAGTAAAGGAGATCAAACTTAAACATCAATATCTAACAATATGAATTGATGCATAGTGAAGTAGGGAAACAACCTTGTTAGAGAGAGTGAGTTACCTCTTGAACTTTCAATAATACTGGTTGAGACCCCACAACCTTTTACTCTTAGTCATTTTCTTGATTCTGAGAGTGTGTTTGTTATGACCATGCACATAAACCTTAAGTCATTATGAAAGCTTTAGAAAGAAATGTTTAAATTCTTTCATAGAAGGCAATAACACCTTTACTATCACATTAGATGCTTCATCAAGTTTGTTAGAGACACACCACTCAAACTGAGCTATGAAGACTTCGTCATCTAGTTCGTGTTAGGACCATCTTCATCAAGTTTGTCAAAGACAAACCTCTCAAATACTGGAGCAATAAATATTTCATCATTATCCATTAACTCCACATCAAGACCACACAAAAAAAGGACTATGGATTTTTAGTATTATTTGTCAAGTCCATGCTAGGACTACCCACATAATAGACTATCCAAACAAAAGGCTATGGACCATTGAGTTTATTACAATAAACCACCTAGATAAAAGGCTATGGAATCCTATAAGGGTTTAAACCCCATGTTTACTGATGATTTTAAAATTATTTTTCTTATTAGACCTTTGGTCAAAAGATCAATCAAATTTTTCTAAGACCTCACATGTTCTAAGGAAATAACTCCTCCTTCAGCAATTACACAGTGCATAGTGACTGGTACTGATGCCCCTCACCGTGGTACATCCCTTAGTAGACTTTTAAGCCATTCAACCTCTCGTCCTACTAGTTCTAAAGCAATAAATTCATATTCCATAGTGGATCTAGCTATACAAGTTTGTTTTGCAGACTTCCACGATATTGCTCCTCCTCCAAGTAAAAATACATATCCACTTGTAGAACTGACCTCCTCATTATCAGATACCAATTTGTATCACAATAACATTCCAATAGAATAGTGAATTTATTAAAATGCAAACAGTAGTTCATGGTGCTCTTAAGATATCTTATAGACAACGAAGAGCACTCTAATGTTCCTTATCAGGATTATGTATATATCTACTCAATCTTATCACAACATATGCAATATCAAGTCTAGTATAGTTCATTAGAAACATAAAACTACCTAAGATTTTTTCATATTCAGACTGAGATATACTATCTCCTTTATTTTTTTTTTAAGACTTACACTAGCATCATTTGGAGTTCTTACAAGAGGATCATCAAAACAATCAAATTTTTTTAGTAATTTTTCAATATAGTGTGATTAGATAAAAAGCATTTTCAAATTTTCTTATCTTAACACCAAGTATTTATGTTAGCTTCCCCTAAATCTTTCATTACAAAATGTGACAATAATAACAATTTGGTATTATCTTTGTTTTCCTGACCAGCCATTGTAAAGCTTTCAGGCAATACCATATAGATTTTTTTTTCTAGATCACCATTGTGAAATGTTATTTTTACATCCATTTGATGAATTAGAAGTCCATGGATAGCAACTACCAATCTAGTTTTGTATCTTTCAATTGAACCATCTAATCTCGTTTTCCTATTGAAAATCCACTTGCACTTAATAGGTTTAATTCCTTTTGGAAGATCTACTAAGTTCCAAGTTTGGTTCATGACAGAAAATTCAGTTTACTCTTAATGGCTTCCTTCCATAGCTATAGTTTACAAAACTTAAGGCTTTTTGGCAAGTTTTAGGATCCTCATCTATTAGATGCATATATACAAACTGACAATCAATATTATTTGGCCTCTTAACTAAAAAATTAGGACCAAAATTAGGACCAAAATTTTTCTTAGTTCTCTGTCTCTTACTTCTTCTAGGTTTTATATCATGCATTCTATCCATAGTGCTAACATCTACAGTTTCAGACATACTAGAAGCTATATTATTTCTTGTTTCATGCCTTCCTAGGATTCTGGATTAGAGACAGTGGTTACCTTCTTGGTATTAGTAGGCGCTTCTATGTGAGGATATAGTCAACTTCCAACTGCTCGAAGAAGATCAATATTTTTTAGACCATCGACGACAATTTCCTCCGTCCAGTGGTTCGAGCTTGGACAAATTGGGGAGAACCTTACCATTCTTGATCGATATCTGGATAATTTCTTTCAGATTGTTGAATAGATGTTGCGCCGTGGAGAAACCACTGCCCTGAAAGCAATTACGACGCGACTTTGGTGGTAAACACTATGTCGGTTACTCTCCAAGGTTAACACAACCTCCAAATTCAGGTGTCGAATGGACTAGAATCAGAAGAGAAGGATGCTCAAAACAGAAGAAAAGTTAGAGGAAAACAAAAGAGGTAGTAAGAGAATTTTCAGTTATGTGTGTCCTCTCTCTCATGATCTCTATTAAATAGCAGAGGGGAAGAGGAATGAACCGAGCAGCAAATGAACGTTGATACAACGTTCATAAACAAGCAAAAATGAATGTCATTCATAAACGGTCAAGGGAAAAAATGAACCGTCTTTCATAAATGGTCAAAAATCAATTGTCATGAAAATATTAATAAAATAATTTATTAATAACAATAGCGCATGCATGTGGTGAAAGAGTTATACTTCCACCACCAACACACTTTGGACTCTTATCTAGAATGCTTTGGTATTTATACCCTCTAGACAATTCTAAATTTATTCATACAGGACAAAGCTCCTCCACTCCCTTTTAATTTTTTTTATGGACCTAAGCTCAAAGTCATTTTCAACAGATTTTTCTATAAAATTCTAAAAAAATTATACTCCAATGACATATTCTCAAAGTGTTTATGAATTATCAAAGATAATAATGTTGCAATTTTTGAAGGATAAGTATTTTTTTAGACCATGCATTTTTTTTTTATATAATTTAGCTAAAACAAAACCCGAACAATTCACAAACGAAACTCGTAATGGAATATCCTCTCTTTATTACTAAATTTACATAAAAAGAGGGGGACTTGAAACAGCTCACTTTCAAAATTAAAGGCGAAAAAATGGAATATTCCATTTTCAAATTCCTTTCTTCGCATCATAAAGAAAAAAAATTCGGTCCAAATTCCTCTGTTCTTTGACATATTCCTTAATTTATTGGTTCAATCAAAACCTTTTATGTATATATAATATATACCAAATCGCCTTCTAAAATCACCAAAATAATAATAGTAATGGCGGCTCTTCACCGGCTCATCGGAAGTGATGACTGGCACCCGCAGCCGCTGTCTACCTCGGGCAGTGGAAGCGAACACTCGGCCGAAGAATGTCTTTCCAAGATGGTGGTTGATTTTCTCGAAGAGTACGGCGGTTGCCGGAGTAGTTCGCCGGCGGAAGCTTTTTCCGACGGGGCGGCAATGGAAGTTCCCGCCGCGGCGGCGGCTGATTTTACGGAGGCGGTGGGGGAAATTCGGAGAATGGTGAGTGTGAACGGCGGGAATGTGGGGGGTTATAGAGAAGTGCTAGTGGGTAATGTTCAGGATGCGGCGGAAATGGCGGCGGCTTCTTCGTCGGACGGCGTCGTTTCACGGCGGATGTTGATGATGATTCTTCGTGAGCTTCATTATAATGCGGCGATCTGTAAGACGAAATGGGGAAGCTCTCGTGGTGTCGCCGCCGGTGACTATGAGTTCGTCGACGTCGTCGATGGAAATATCCGGTATTTATAAATTCAAATGTTATTTATTTATTTATTGTTATTATTATTATTATATTTTGCATGTTTGGAAGTGATTAACCATTAAAATCACTAATAATTCTAGTAATTTTAAATGAAGTATTTTTATTAATTTTATTTTAAAGTTGTTTACATAAAACTATTATGTTTTATTTACATTAATCTTTGTTTTTTCCCCATAAAAAAGGAGGCATGTGCCAGACATATGGTTTCCTTTGACTTGAAAGAGGATTGCATTATATAGTTTTGTAATATATAATTAAAAAATACTTATTTGCATCCCACTAAATTGTTTTATTATAATTAGACATGTGATAAATTATTCTTATTTCTTTTTGAAATATTTGAATGATTTTTTTATGTAAATGATGAGAGTGAGATGCATAAAGATGAGTGTTACTCTATATAATCATGGCATAGGTTGGGATTGACTGGCCAATAGAGTTGAAAATGATTTATTTTCCACCACTGAGAATAGTTTTTCTATGTACAATTTAAGAATCACGTATAAGACTATTTATGAGTTTGAAAATATAATTTTAGGGAAAATATAAGTTTTGGGTCTAGTTTTCATTTGTTTCTTAGGTTTCAAAATGTTGCACATTGGTCCAACTTTCAAATTTGGTTTCAATTTAGTACCAACATTTCAAAATGTCACAATTTTACCATTGGAATTTGAGTTTTGTTTAAATTTGGTCCATGTGATTCAAAATTTACACTTATAACCTCAATTTTTCACTCAATACTCACTTTTAGTCTTTGACTTGTTAATGTCTTAGTTTATTTAAAATAATTATGAAGTTAAATTTTAAATTTAATTTTTATAGTGATATAAGGAGTGAAATTTTATTCATTATAATTCTTTTAATTCTTTTAAATTAGTTAATTATAGACATTGATGATATGTTATGGAGTGATTAAAAATGGTTTAAACCATTTTTATCATTTTCGAAATCACTCAAAAAATGCTTAAGAGTGTAAAGTTAAACATTTAAATTAATTTGAGTGATTAAAGTTGTGATTCAAAGTGATTTTAAACATGGTAAATATGATTCTAATCATTTTAAAATCATTGTCAAACACGCATTGACACTAAAGACAAAAAATGATTATTTATTAAAAAATCAAAGTAAAAATTGTAAATCTTAAAACTTGGAGCCCAAATTGAAACAAAACTCAAATCTCAAGGTTAAAATTGCAACATTTTGAAACAGACTAAGAGTGTAACATTTTGAAACATATGAACCAAAAAGGAATTTTCTCTATAATTTTTGTAGTGCAACAATTTTGAAATGATGATTGAACCTTCAATCTCAAAGAAAAGAGTACATGTCAATTAACACTAAGTTATACTCATTTAATTAAATAATATTATTATAATACCATATAAATCTTAAACTAAAAATATTAATGACATAAATTCATTATAAATTTAAGAAATAGAAACTAAACTAAAAATTTGAGAATACACTTTTCTTGGAATCAGTGGTTTGATCTACATTATCATAATTATTGTAACTAGAAAAACTTAAATATTGACCTGACCGTAGAAATTTAAGAGCCAACATACATTTTGCTTAATAAATAATTAAGCATCAATATCTTGTTTAATGTTCAATTTTGCACCATTTGAGAACAATGATTGTGGAACTAGCTACTTTATTTATTTATATATATAAAAGAATAAGGAAAATTATTTCAAACGATAAAATTATTGAAATATTTACAAGATATAACAAAATTTTAGAACTATCAATATAGATACTGATAGACTTCTATTAGTATCTATCAATATCACTGAGAAGTCTATCAGTTTCTATCATTGATAGTTCTAAAATTTTGCAATATTTTGTAAATATTTTAATTTATTTTTCTATATTTAAAACAACCCAAAGAATAATTATGGATCTAATTAACTAAGAAAAATGATTCAATAAGAAAAATACCAAACACATAAAATATTCATAATTCTAAAAGTTTCTATATAGATAGATAAAAGATAGTTTCTTGAATAAGACATATCAATTATTTCATCTTAAAGGTTAATGATTTCATTATGATCCCGCAATTGTTGAATTGAACTTATAGTTTAACCTAACGTTTTCAAATTGTTGAATCTGAACGAACTCATTTATCTTACAAGGTACTTGATTGACACAAACTTTCCGACACAATTCGAGATCGCGAGGCCGACAATCCAATACAAAGAGTTATTAAGATCCTTGCCTTTAATTTTCATCGGAACGATGGAGGAGGTGAAGAAGATGGTAAGGATCATGTGCAACGCTGCAAAGATATCACTAAATCATATGAATCTTTCAGTGCCTCCATGGAGAAAAACTATTTACATGAAGAATAAATGGTTGGGACCATATCATCGAACTATAAATCCAGTTTATGATAAGTCTCCAATGCCAGAAAATTCGACTGGTCGACTAGTGAAATGCAGGTGGATTGGCTTCGACACCGCCGTTGTGGAGGCAAATGTCGATGCATCTATTTGTGTGAGATCGATTAAGGCGGGTTGTTGATGATGATAGACAAATAAAATGAGTGACTAAAGTGAGAGTTTTTATTTCTTTTTTCTCTCTTGTAAACATGAAAAACTATGGAGTAAATAAAGTATGTTAATTTTTTTTTTTGTTGGGAATTCAAGAATTGACAAGTAAGAGATTTGAACCTCAAAGCTTCGAAGATACATGACTTTAAGCTAGTAGAGCTATGTTAATGTTGGCTTGTAGAATCGGTTTTTTTTATTAGAAATAGATAGTACACATATTATATATATGTGTCCAAAATTCTAATTCAGACTTTTGTTTTTGTGTATAGTAATTTCATTAGAATTTATAATATTTGAGTTCAGTATTGGTTTAATTAATTCTATATGTTGAAGAAGGTGAACCAAAACTTCAGCTTCATTCTACTTCAGCACTCTCTATCTCTAACCCCTATTTAAACAATAAAACATAAAGGAATTAACAAGTTATAATTGTTTCTGTTTAGAGCTTCAATTATGTGTATAAAAATAATCCAGTTGTAAAGAATGAATGTACAAATTTTCATTTTCACAAAATTAAACAAAGCTTAGAAAACAATAGTGAGAGGGAGCTGGAGTGAGAACTTATCTGAAACTTTTTGTAATCTTGAAGTTATTGAAAAAATCTGGAAGACTCTTTTCAAAGTGGATGTAGGCCTAAAAGACACTGAACCACTATACTTCTGGGTGTATTTCTTTTTTTTCCTTCACTTTGCTCCAGTCATGCATGCTTAAATCTTCTTATTTTCGAATCAAAGATCTCCAGACCTGAAAAACGAAAAAGAAAAGGTCAGTAGAGAGAAACCCTAACCCTTCATCCCTCTATTGAAATGAGAATGAAAAATGAAAAGCTAAAAATTAAAACTCTCACCACTTGTTTTTTTTTTTTACTCTGAATAACATGGCACATCAAGGTCCATTCTGTTGGGGTTGGTGCCCTAAATCTCGTAGGGTCCTATAGTTTGTAAACATTGTATAAACAAACTCTTATGTGATTAATAATATATGATATTTTATTCACTTTGTCTATAAAATATGTGATATTTTAGTTGCATTAACCACAAACCAAAAAACTAACATTCAAGGTTATCTTTGTAACTTAAACATGTATGTGGAGACATGTAGGTGGATCATGTTTAAGTGATAACCTAAATGGTCTGTAGTAGATGGATAAAGCTGGGTACCTTATCCTGGTGACACTACAAGTATGGCTCACTTTGTAGGTGTTACAATTGTTGTAAAGTGCTATAAATGGTCTGATCCTGATCACTCATGTATTAGACATGCGAGCGAAGATATTCTATACAAAGGAGTTTGTATAAGACCGGACCACGAAATATTTAATCTCATTATATAACGTCGTTCATAATAGAGACTTACATTTCACCAAGATGACCATAGGTAACATGACCTGAATCCTGATTGAGTTGTGAACTCCTGCCTATAAGGGTGGTCCTTTGATTTGTATGGGTGAGAGTGACTAGATTGCCAACTCAACAAGCCTACCATTTTGAGGATTCATCTGATTGGGGAGCTGGGAACACAGCTACACAACATGGAATTCACTCCTTCCCCGAAGCAAGGGTAAGTAGATAAATTTCTCCCTTAAGGGTTGATTCCGGGTTTTGAAATATGTGGCGTCATACCCTCTCCTGGCCTGAGAGAAGTTTAGTCATAGTGGGACTATGATCTATTATTCATTAGAGGAATCAGTGGTACTTAAGGAGTTAGATGTAACTATAGGGCCAAAATGGTAATTTGACCCAGCTGTACTTACGAGTAATTTGTGAAGGGTTATTGTACTGTTGATTGGTTATATCTAATGGACACAGAAATATATCTGTAGTGCAAAGAGTGCAGCTGTCGGTCTTTAGTGGAGTGCTCGACAGGTAACGGATGGTGAATAATAATTAAAGAGTTTAATTATCTATTCATGTATCGTTAGAACTTCAAGCTACAGGTCTATAAGGTCCCTTTGGTAACTCAAAAGGATTTAGTTGAGAATAAGTTTTTGGGTTAATTTGAATTGTTCAAATTAATATAGGGATTTAATTATATATGATATAATTAAATTATTTCAATTATATATGATATAATTGTCATAATGTATTTGTTACATTATAGTTTAATGGGAAGAAATAAATATTTGAAAGAGATTCAAAGATATTTTCTATGATGTGATTCATAGTTTTAAAATTTAATATAAATATGATTTATATTAAATGCCATAAAATAGAGAAAAGAAACTATAGTTTATATTGTATGTGATATAATATTAAAACTATAGGTTATATGTTATATTATTTAATATTAATTTAATATAAATATAATATGATAAGTTAGTTATCATATTTATCTAGTATTTTATTATTATTTGAATAATAACTTCCCTCTTTTCTCTCCAACTACCTTAGTGGATGGTTATTGATTTTGTGGCAAGAGGAATAAAAGAAATTTTCTCTTCGTCCTCTACGGTTTAGTGTTGGATTTTGCTGAACGATTGAGTTGCAGAAAAGTTCTCTATGTTCTTTCAATCTTCTTCCTCCATATCCAAACTATCCCTCCTAACCAAAATGGTCAGAGCCCACTACTCATGGGTTCTCACCCCGAGAATACCAAAGGCTCATTATGGTAGTATCCTTGTTATTGTTCGAGATATCTTGAAGAAGGTCTTCAAGAGATGTTGTGTCTGTTTGAGGCTCATGACTGTTTGAGGGAGTTTTATGCGAAGAAAGGTTCTTCAAGGGTAATATTTATTGAACCCTTTATTTCTTGTAAAAGCATGTTATAGTTTAACTTTAAATGCATATCTGACATATGTTAACTGTAAATTATGTTTTCAATAATTAATTGAATTTGGACGATCCGGATCGGCTCAAGGATCTCTTCAATACGAGTTCCTTCACACTCAAGGCAGCTAGCCTTTTTGCATTCTTCTCCTTTGGGCTGAACAGAAAGATATCAGAAGAGTTCTTGTTTTGGCCCTTGGGTTTCTGATTTAAGTGTTGGGGATGATGCCCTAAAGTCTCGTGTCCTATAGTTTGTAAACAGTTTGTACGAACACTTATGATGTATAATTTATGATATTTACTTCACTTCTTGACTTTGCACATTGAATGTTTCCTTTGCTTTACAACAAACCATTGAACTAAAATCCCTGGTTGTCATTATGTTACTTAAGCATGTATGTGGTGATATTCAAGTAGATCATATCTTAAGAGATAATCAAAATGGTTTGTAATATATAGATATAAGAGGAAAACCTTATCCTAGTAACGCTACAGATGCGGCTCGCTTTATGGAATGGTTACAAGTGTTGTGACTTGCCACAGATGGCCTGATCCTGATCATTCGTGTGGGGACATGCGAGCAGGGGCATCCGATACAAAGAGTTTGTATAAGACATGGCCATAAAATGTGAACGTCTCATTATATAATATCGTTCATGACAGAGACTTCACTTCACTAGGATGACCATAGTAACATGACCTCAATCCTGAGTGAGTTGGGAACTCCTGCCATTGTGGGCGGACCTTTGATTTGCATAGGTAAAAGTGGCCAGGTCGCCGACTCAATCCTACCGCTTTGGGGATTCATCTGATTTGGGAGCTGAAAACCCATCTACACAAGATGGAATTCACTTCTTCTCGGAAGTAGGGGTAAGTAGATAGATTGCTCCCTTAAGGGCTGATACCGGGGCTTGAACGATGTGGCACCACACACCTTGTCATGGCCGAGAGGTGTTCACACATAGTAGGACTATGTTGTATTTTTCATTAGAGGGATCAATGGTACATTAGGAGTAAGAATGTAACTACAAGGGTAAAACGGTAAATTGGTCCAACTGTACTTACAGACTGTAAAGGATTATTGTACTGATGATTGGTATATCTCAATGGACACGAAAGGTAAGAAGAGTTCAGCTGTCGGTCTTTAGGGGAATGCCTGACAGTTAACGGATGGTAGATCTCGTGGCTAAAGAGTTTAGTCAGTTGTTCACGTACCGTTGAAGCTTCGAGCCATAGGTCCATAAGGTCTCCTTGGTAGCTTGGATACAAGTTGAGAATCAGTTTTTAGGTCAGTGTAAAATGTTCAAATTGACAAAAGTGAGTTCGATTATATATGATATAATTTAACTGGTTAATTATATATGATATGATTGATTAAATGTATGAGATACATTAATTTGGAGGAAATTAGATATAAATATGATTTATTTCTAATGGAGGAGAAAACACTATGGTTGATATATGATATCAAACTATAGGTTATTAATATAATATGATTTTATTTATTATTTTATTAATTGGACAGTTATGGGATAATTACCTCGCGTTTTCTCCGTAACCATGCGTTAGTGGGATGTTCAATTCGGTTTTCGTAACTGAAGAATAAAATTGAAAATTGTTTTCATTTTGCAAAGAACATACATAATTGCTCACGGTGTGACTTGCAATCAATCGTTTACTGAAACCAGAGCCTATATGATAGCGCTCACCTTTACTAGACGATTGCACACCCGCGCGCGCTTCTTCTAGACAATCGCTTACTTTTTACTAAACGATCTCTTAGCACCCGAGATTTTCTAAACGATCGTATAGACGATCATCTAGCTTTCCCTACACGATCGTGTACCTTGCCTAAAGAATCAAACATATTGACTATAGGATAGTCGTTGCCTTCTTCCACTTGCTTGATCGTTGTACACGATCTCTTTTCCTCCTCACCTTTATCAAATTTGAACAGAGCTCACACTTTGGATTCCCACTCTGAGAGTACTAAGGGCTCCGAGTGGTGTTGTCATCTCCATTTTCTGTTGTTTGTACGAAGCCATTCGTGGTAGACGACCAGGGTGTTATTGAACGATTGTCTGACGTTCTAGCTGTTGGGGTTGATGCCCTAAAGTTTCGTGTCCTATAGTTTGTAAACGGTATGTACGAACACTTGTGTTGTTAATATATGATATTTACTTCACATCTTATATTTTTCTCGGTTAATTGTTTTATTTGCTTTACCACAAATTAATAAACATAAAATCTCTGGTTATCTGGATGTGACTCAAGCATGTATGTGGTGACATATAAGTGGATCATGTCTTGAGTGATAACTAAAATGGTCTATAGTATATGGATATAAGAGGGAAACCTTATCCTAGTAATGCTACGGACGCGGCCCGCTTTGTGGAATGGTCACAAGGTTGTTATGACTTATCACAGATGGTCTGATCTTGATCATTCGTGTTGAGGACATGCGAGCCAGGACGTCCTATACAAAGAGTTTGTATAAGACCTGACCACGAAGTGTTAACGTCTCGTTAATATAACACCGTTCATGACAGAGACTTCACTTCACTGGGATGACCATAAGTAACTTGACCTCAATCCTGAGTGAGTTGGGAACTCCTGCCATTGAGGGCGGTCCTTTGATTTGTATGGGTGGAGTGGCCAGGTCGCGATTCAAACCTACCATTTTGGGGATTCGTCTGATTTGGGAGTTGGAAACTTAGCTGCACAAGATGGAATTCACTCCTTCCCCGAGGTAGGGGTAAGTAGATAGATGGCTCCGCTTAAAGGGCTGATTCTGGGGCTTGAACAATGTAGGCCACACACCTTCTTCTGGCCCGAGAGGTGTTCACACATAGTTGGACTATGTTGTATTGTTCATGAGAGAAATCAGTGGTACTTAAGGAGTGAGATGTAACTACAGGGGCAAAACGGTAAATTGGCCTAGCTATATTTACGAGCATCTGTGAAGGGTCATCGTACTCATGATTGGTTATATTCAATGGACACAGAAATATATCTGTGGTAAGAAGAGTTCAGCTGTTGGTCTTTAGTGGAATCACTATTAGTTAACGGATGGTGGATCTTGTGGCTAAAGAGTTTAGTCAGCTATTCACGTACCATTGGAGCTTCGAGCCATAGGTCCATTAGGTCCCCTGGGTAGTTTGGATAAAGTCGAAAACCAGTATTTGGGTTAATTTGAAATGTTTAAATTGACAAGAGGAAGTTTAATTATATATGATATAATTGGCTAAATGTATGAGATACATTATTTTAGAAGAAATTAGATATAAATATGATTTATATCAAGTAGAGGAGAAGATACTATAGTAGATATGTGATATCAAACTATAGGATATAAATATAATATGATTATATTTATTAATTAATTAATTGATTAATTATATGATAATTAATCCTAATATCATGTTTGGACGTGGGTTAGTGGGCAACGTCGATTATGGTAACCGATGGGTTAAAATGAAAATAGTTTTCATTTTTGAAGGGTTTAATTGATCGTCGGTCAATCGCCCAAAAGAATTCGGAAGCCCGCGTCGGTGAAAGTAAACGATCGCTTGAGAGCCTATGCGATAACATTCTCCACCTAAACGATCCTATACCTCACGCCTAAATGATCGCACACTGTCGCATAAACGATCGGATAGCTTTTCTAAACGATCGTATAGTGTGCCGTTTTAGCTAAATGATCGTATACCTTTTCCTAAACTATCGTTCAGAAAATCCTACACGATCGTGTAGCTCCTCTATGCGATAAGCAGTTCTGCTATACGATAGCATTGTTTTCTCTCCCACTTGCTTATCGCTTATACGACTCATTTTTCCTCCATCCTCTACCAAATTCACCAAAGCCCACCCTTTGAGTTTTCACTCCGAGAATACCCAGGGCTCATTAGTGGTGGTGTCATCCCCGCTGCGGTGTTCGTGTTTGTGTTGATCATGTTGTTGCAGTCGACGTTTCTGCCGAGTGTTGGTAGATCTGTTGGAGGGATCCGCTGCATTGGGGTTCTGAAGTTCGAAGATAGTCTTCAACTGGTATGGAACCCTTTCCTTGTTAGTTATCTTGTTCTGAGCATGTCGATAATTAGATTTGATTACATAACTATATGTGTTGAATGTATATAAATTTTTATTTCGGTCACGATGAGATCGGAGCGATCTGAACACGTTCATGGAACTCTCGGTATGAGATCCTTCACTAGCGAGAGCGCAAGGAGTCCGTTCGTGGAGAGAGCGAGTTTTGTTTTGAAGAAAGTCTTCAACTAGTAAGTCCTCGTTCTCTTGTTTATTTATCTCTAGCATGTCGGTAATTTAGTTATTTAATGCATATCTGTATGTGTGAATGTATATGTGGAAATTCTGTCACAATGAATTGGAAAGATTCACTTCTGCTCAGTTGTACTCTTGTATAAGAGTTCCTTCATTAAGTGGGCTCATTTTAGCAACTGGTATCAGAGCAACTAGGATAACTTCTTAAAGTTCTTGAAATCTTTGTTCAGCTTCTTGAAGTTCTTAAGAGATCAGAAATCAGTTTTCTTGAAATTTTTGAATAAGCACAAGATAGATTCTTGAAGAACTTGGAATGGCTACTGCTAAATTTGAAATTGAGAAGTTTAATGGAGCAGGAGACTTTGTTTTTTGGACAAAGAGAGTCAAAGCCTTTTTAAGTTCTTAAAAGGCCCTGAAAGCCCTTGATGACCTATAGACCTTGCTTGCTTCTCTAAGTGATGAAGAAAGACAATGTATGGAAGAAATTGCATATGGAACACTCATCCTCAATATTTCAGACAATGTGTTGAGACAAGTCACAAATGAAGACACCGCATATGAAGTTTAGGAGAATTTGAAGACTCTCTACAACAAAAAGGGCCTTCCAAACAAGCTGTACATTCAAGAAATATTTTTCTCGTTCAAAATGAATCACTCCAAGTCCTTGAATGAGAATTTAGATGAATTCAAGATACTTACAAATGAATTTAATCAATCAGGGGAGAAACTAGGAGTAGAAAGTGAGGTTTCTTTGTTGATCAATTCACTCCATGAAACCTATAAAGAGGTCAGAACAGCTTTGAAATATGGTAGAGAGATTGTGACATTAGACACTGTCATCACAGCCCTAAGAAGTAGAGAACTAGAGTTGCAAGTAGAGGGCAAGGGTGCTGGTGGTGCTGAATCTCTTTTTTCAAAGGCAAACATCAGTTTAAGAAGAATTCTTTCAATAAGAATTAGAAAACTCATAGAGAAAGACCAGTTTTAAAATGCTTCATCTACCATAAGGAAGGGCATTTCAAGAGAAATTGCCATGAAAGGGGAAAACATCACATAAGAGATGATAACAAGAGGAGGCCATATGGTAGAGATGACTCAACCAGAAGCAGAGACTTCAGAGGTGATAGTTAAAGGAAGTCAAGGGAGTATGGGAGGAATCAGAGGCCTGTTGAAGAGGAAACCTATTATACTGAGGTCCTTGCTGTTGCAAATAACAAAGCCATGGATTCTGAAACTGAGGAGGGAGACTAGGTCCTAAACTCAGGATGTACCTATCATATTACTTCTAAAAGAAGCTGGTTTATTGACTACGAATTAGAGGAAGGAGACTCAGTTTACGTGGAAAATAACAATGAATGTGAAATCATTGGTAGAGACTCAGTATTATTCAAACTCTTAGACAACAGGGAAGTACTTTTAAGAGATGTTAGGCATTTTCCAAAGCATAAGAGAAATCTCATCTCTTTGAGCATTCTTGATGATTAGGGTTCACATTCACTGGAAAAGGGAATGCCGTGAGGATAGAAAAATAGGGAAGGATAATCCTCATTAGGAAGAAAATTGATGGGTTGTATATTTTGAAGAAAGTTAGTCAGCCAAAGTATGTTTTGCTGTCAGAAGTTGAAAAGGACAGTAAATTTGAATTGTGGCATCAAAGACTCTCACACATTAATGAAAGAGGATTGAATGAACTTCTAAAGCAAGGCTTAATTCAGTCTAGAGATACTAAAAGGCTCAGTTTTTGTGAACACTGTGTGCTTGGAATATCCAAGAGAATGAAGTTCACAAAAGAAGCTCATTCAACCAAGGTCATCCTTCACTATATTCATGGAGATCTGTGCGGCCATGTAACAACTCCTTTTCGGGGAGGTTCCAATATTTCCTATCCCTCATAAATGATTTCTTTAGAAAAGTATGGACTTATTCCCTTAAATCAAAAGATCAGACATTTGAATGTTTTAAAAACTGGAAGGTTAAAGTAGAAGCTCATGCTGAGAGGAAAGTTAAATTTTTTAGAACTGATAATGGCCTAGAACTCCTATGGAATAATTTTGACTCTCTTTATGTTGAGTGTGGTTTAACTAGACACAGAACAGTAGCCTATACTCCTCAACAGAATGAAGTTGCAGAGAGAATGAATAAAACACTGATCGAAAGAGTGAGATGCATGTTGTCTGAAGCAAAAATAGCAGAAGAGTTTTGGGCAGAAGCTCTAGTTACAGCAACCTTTACAATTAACAAAAGTCCTAGTGTTTCTATTGATATGAAAACTCCTGAAGAAAAATGGAGAGGTACAACCTCATATTTATCAATTATAAAGCCTTTTGGATGTACTGCCTATGTTCACATTAAACAAAGCAAGTTGGAACCTAGAGCCATGAAATGTATGTTCATTGGGTATCCTGAAGGAGTAAAAGGCTTTAAATTTTGGGATTTTAGCTCTAATAAAAGTCTAATCAGTAGAGATGTGATCTTCAAGGAGAATGAGTCCTATATGGATTTTGAAACATTAATACAGTCAACTAAGGGAGATCAAGTTGTCCCTTATTCCAGCCCTCATGTTGAAGTTCACCCAAAAATGAAATCTTAGTAACAACATCTGAATAATTACAGCCCTCAAATGTTCCAAGTACTTTTGAAGTTAGAACTGAAAGGCAAACTAAGAACCTAGAAGACTACTTTCTTTCAATAGACAGAGAAATAAGAACCATCAAACTTCCCTCTAGATTTGGAAGTACTTATTGCATTTCTAATCATTCTATTGATGATGATCGTGAAGAACCTAACAGTTTTGAGGAAGCCCTAAACAGTAAAGAGAAGAATGAATTGCTTACAACTATGAAGAGTGAAATTGACTCACTTTATAAAAAATGATATATGAAAGTTGACTGATAAACTACTTAACAAAGGATTCATTCCTTGTAAGTGGGTTTATAAGAAGAAATACTTGGGAGAAAACAATCAAGATGTGAAATATAAAGCCAGACTTGTTGCCAAGGGTTTTAAACAGAAAGAGGGAGTAGATTATACAAAGATCTTCTCTGCAGTGGTAAAACACACCTCAATTAGAGTTTCCTTTCTATTGTGGCTTGTGAATACCTTGAATTAGAATAGATGGATGTTACTACAACTTTCCTACATGGAAGCTTGGAGGAAGAACTCTATATGGAGCAGCCTAAGGGTTTTAAGATTCAAGGGAAGACGAAACGTGTTTGTATGCTAAATAGGTCCTTATTGTTGGTTTAAAGAAACACATGGCGGAAGAAAACAAGATCATTAAGCATTCTTATTTCTTAATTTTGGCTTCATTATAAGCATGTTCATAGGATATCGAGAGGGTTTCATTACATACCTTTGAAGATCCTCTTTTTCAATGACATATAGCTGCAATCTTCTCTAATTCAGGCTGTGGACCACCACTAGAGCTTCCTTACTATTCTCTAGGAGTCTTAGATTGAGTTGTAGGACTTAAAACAAGCTTGAATTTGGGAATTTAAAGGAGAAAACACATTGGTTCAACACTATTGAAGAACCTTTCTTCAACCTAAAGAACACAACAAATACCACTTGTTTTCCTAGTCTTTTCCACTCAATCAATAGTGGTTTTATTTAGGCAATTCATGCAATCAGAATGCATGCATGGATTCCAACTCCTCCTTCAAAATTGAGCTAGAAAATATAGTACAAAGATGACTAAGGCGTAAGCTTGAAAATGGGAAAATCCCACCATGAGATTTTTCTCTATTTTCAATTTCTTTTTTATTTTGAATTTTGATTTTCAAAATCAAACTTTTTCCAATTTTAATTCTTTAATTAAAAATGTAATTTTATTAATTTTACAAAACATAATTCAATAATCAATTTTTCTAATATAATTAATAATTAATAATTAATTAAAAATTTAATTAATTATATTAATTTAATATCAAATATTAAATTAATTTGTCATCAATTTCATTACCATAAATCTCCATTCAGGAAATTAATATTTGAATCATATTATGTATTAATCAATTCTCTAATTACGTTTAATTTCAAAATTAAACGTGTAATTATATCACATATAATTACTAATTCCCTTAATTCAAATTTGAACATTTGAAAACAACTTATCACACTATTCTAAGGTTAATTCATTTGTGAGCTAGTAGGGGGACCTAATGAACCTACAAATCATGGGCTCCAACGATCCGAGATTAATTGGCTAAACTCTTTTCACTGAATTAACCTCCATCCGTTAACTATCCGGTCACTCCACTAAAGCCCATTAGTTGCACTCTCCTCACTATAGAGATATTATGTCAACTCGATATAACCATGAATAGTAAGTTAACCCTTCACAGGTTTTTCGTAATAACGGTTGGGTCAAATGACCGTTTTACTCTCGAGATTACCTCTTGTTCCTTAAGTTTCACTGGTCCTTTAATGAAAAATTTGTTTATGATCCAATCAATAAACAGAATCTTTCTCAGGCCAATGAGAGGGTGGAGCCCTTTGTTCAAGACCCAAAATCAGCACTTAAGGGAATAACCTCTCTACTATTCCCAAAAGTAAGTAGGAGTGAATTCCATCTTGCATCCTATGTCCCCAGCTATCTACCCAGTCTTACCCTTGAAATGGGAGGCTTATTGAGCCAGCGCTGTTGAACCAACTCTCACTTATGCAAATCTAAGGATAATCCCAAATAAACAGGAGTTCATAGTTAGCTTAGGATTAAGGTCAAGTTACCTAGGTCATCACTATGAAATAGTTAGTCTTAAACAGTAGAGTGACTTATTTCTTGGTCTGATCTTATGCAAACTCATTGCACAAGATGTCCCACTCCTCATGTCACCACATGAACGAATCAGGATCACTTCGTTTATAATAACTTTACAACTCCTTGTAACAACTACAGAGTGGGTGACATGCAATAGTGTTACCAGAATAAAGCACTCAATCTTATTTGTATACTATAGATCTTTTTGACTATTTACTCGAACTTGATCAACTTTTATGTCTCCATATAAAGTTCAAGTACTCATATAATAGTCATGGATCTTTTAATTTATTGGATTTATTTCTAAAATGAAATAAACAATTCATAAATTCAATAACAACTTTATTGAATCAAACTTCAATAATAACTTTATTGCATTTTAGAATAAGTTTATTGTTTACAAACCACGAGGTTTAGGACGTAACACCTAACACTTATATGGACTGAAACAGTCTCCTAGGTGATGGTATAAGAGGTTTGATGTCTTCATCAACAAAATAAATTTTGTGAGGAGCTTATATAATCCTTGTGTTTACTACATAAAGCTTCCAAATGGTAGTCTAATCTATTTACTATAATATGTTGATGACATGTTGTTGGAAGGGAACAATATGACTGAGCTAAATGAAATCAAAAATCATTTGAAAGCTAAATTGAAATGAAGGACCTAGGGTCAGGCAAAAGAATCCTAGGTATGGAAATCATAAGGCAAAGAAGCAGAAGGAACTATTCTTATCACAAAGTCATTAAGCCCGAAAGGTGTTAGAAAGATTCAACATGTTGAATGTCGAATCAATAACCACTTCTATGGGTCAACAATTCAAGCTATCTGCCAAGGACTCTCTTAAGGATCTAGCTGAGAAACAAGTCAGGTCTAATGTTCCCTATTCTAATGCCAAAGGAAGTGTAATGTATTTGATGGTGTGCACTAGACCTAACCTGGCCTATAGTTCAAGTCTAGTCAATAGGTACATAGGTAACCCTGGCAAAAATCACAGGGAAGCTACTAAATGAGTATTTCGATACCTAGTAGGATCAGTGAACAGAGGACTATTATACACATATCCTAATGAGCCTAAACTACTTCTAAAAGGGTATATTGATGCAAATTTTGCAGGGAACAGCGATAAGAGAAGGTCCCTAACAGGTTACTTTTGTATGTTAGGAGTAAACATTATAAGCTGAAAGTCTACCCTACAATCAGTAGTTACCCTATCAATTATTGAAGCTGAATTCATACCAATAATAGAAGTAATCAAAGAAGCAATTTGGCTACAAGGTTTAATCACAGAGCTAGGCCACATATAAGAATCAGTAGAACTATTATGTGATAGTCAGAGTGCAATCCACTTAACCAAAAATCAACAATATCATGAGAGAACAAAACACATCGATGTAAAGTTATTCTTTGTCAGAGACATCATGGAGAAAGGAATAGTCATTATACAAAAAGTTAAAACAGAAGATAATGCAGCTGATTTTCTAACTAAAGCATTACAAAGACCTAAATTTGATCATTGTTTAAATCTACTTACAATAGTAGATTTGAATGGAAAGAAATAGTTACCAAATACCTTCGATCTTCAAGGAAGTTTTTGCTTCAAGAGGGAGATTTGTTGAAAAAGGTGAACCAAAACTTCAGCTCCATTCTACTTCAGCACTTTCCATCTCCAACCCCTGTTCAAACAATCAAATGGAAAGGAGTTAACAGAGCTCCAACTGTGTGTATAAAAATAACCCAGTTGTAAAGAATGAATGTCAGTTCTTCATTTTCACAAAATTAAACAGAGCTTAGAAAACAATAGTGAGAGGGAGCTGGAAGCGAGAATTATCTGAAACTTTTTTGTAATCTTGAAGCTATTGAATAAATCTTGAAGACTTTTTTCAAAGTGGTAGGTGGCCTAAAAGACACCGAACCACTATACTTTTGGGTGTATTTCTTCTTCTCCTTCACTTTTCTTCAGTCATGCATGCTTAAATCTTCTTGTTTACGAATCAGAGATCTCCATTGCTTCACCTGCAAAATGAAAAGAAAAAGATCAGTAGAGAGAGTCAAAACGAGAATGAAAAATGAAAAGCTGAAAATTAAAACTTTCACCACTTATTTTTTACTCTGAACTGCATGGCACATCAAGGTCCACTCGTGGAAGCTAACCTTTTTGTATTCTTTTCCTTTAGGCTGAACAGAAAGGTATCAGAAGAGTTTTTATTTTGGGACTTGGGTTTCTGATTTAAATGGGCCGTTTAACACTATAAGGTTAACATGAACCTAGTTTAGTGTTAATTGATATGTACTCCTTTGAAATTTTAGTGTCTATATAAAGGATCCAAAAAATGCAAACTCAATCACTTGGGGTGATTGATTCATTGATGCATTTTTTGCATTTATTCCTCGACCTTTGTTTTTTTTTTATGTTTAACTTGTTTCTTGCGCAATTTTTTGTTACTTAATAATTATATAGTATGTGCGTTTTGTTATGGAGTATTGAAGTTTTGTAGTGTTATTATATAATGATAGCTCATCATTATTGCATTCCTTAAACAAATTTCAAATTTTTGAGTTGATTGGAAAATTTTATATTCTTTTTCAATTTGATTTAATTTCGTATGGTAATTAAAGAGAGAAACAAAGTTAGAAAAAAGAGAAAGAATGGAGAGAAAATAAGGTAGTAACGTATCCAACTTCTAAAGAAAAATAATAGAGAGTGATCGACAAAAAAAAATCAAAAGAAAAAAAAAGAGCAACTTTTATAGTGAGAAAAATTAGAGAAAACCTAAGACAAAGTTTAAAGATAAAAATGATGGTAAGAAATAGACATATGTAATCAATTATATAACAATAATTATTAGTTTAACCACATTTGTGGCCTTGTGGGTGAGGATTCAAATGAATTTTGTGGAGAAAGTTCTTTTTCCCTTATTAGGCAGACCATATGTTTTTAATAATATTTTTGGGTTTGATTTAAAACATTAATTTAGTTGAAAAGTAAAGAAAATAAAAGATAGAATTAACTTTTCAACAAAAAGAAAAGAAGAGATGGGATTAATATTATTTTGAGTGAAATTAGTCACTGTTCAATGACAACTTGACAACTTGAGTATTGTTTGATTAAAAAAATATTTTTGATCTCTTATAACTTTCCTAAAGTAATAATATAATATTTATTTTCTGTATTTTCAATTTCGTAATAATTTAATTTCAAAATTTTTATATGTAACAATTTAATCTCTACTCTAGTATATATATATATATATATATATATTTGCTCAAAATTAAGCATGTCAATGTTTAATATTCAACAATTTATTGGAGGTCATAAACAAAGTGTCTCATATTAGTTCAATGTTCTATATATACAAAAAAATCTCATTAAATATTAACACAAATTTTCGCTTACAAGATTAAATTGTTACAAATTTTAAAGTACATGTATTGTATGCCTACATACTAATTAATATCTAGGGACTAAATTATAAAATTAAAATTATATAGATTAAATCATTTCAAATTAAAATTTAAATATTAAATTGTTATTTCTATAAAAAAAAATTAGAGATAAAAATGTTTTTTAATCTATTTGTTTCATCGATGAAGGCTAATAATAATAAAACTTCTAAAAGCGTACAAATGAAATCAAATAGACTAAAAATATAATTTTATCCTTTAATTATTATTGATAATAATGGGTATATAAAAACATTAGCCAATAGTTCATAATTGATCTTTTTTTTAACTCAATAAATGAATGATTTATGCCAAAGTGAATTTGATTCAGTGATATCGACATGTCCTTTCTCGAGAGGTCGGAAGTTCAATCTCTTATTCTGCTTGTTCTATTAAAAAAAAGTCATAATATCAAAATTGATGATTTGTTATTATTATTATTATTATTATTATTTTTTATGAAAAGTTAATAATCCATTAACAAAATATAGCATCGATTGTCCTAGTAATCATACATATTTTTTTGTTCTACTTTTTCTTTTCATAACATTATTGTATTTTCTTTAAAAAAAATTATAATATAGAACGTTATTCCATAATTCCTCAAAATAATGATAACAATTATAAAAGCGTTATTTGATTTTACAATTTCACGATTTTACAATTCATCCTATCTTTTCGTACCTTTTCACTTTTCGAATATCACAGCCTCAAAAGTCAAAATAGAATATAATTATACATTAATTTTACTTAAAAGTATAAGAAAAATATATGTGTTACACATTTTAGTATTATGCATATTTACACGCACATATCAATTATAAAATATATCTCGGTTGTGTAAGGTACTGTATGTATCGAGAAAATGTACTATATATAGATTGATGATGTATGAACTTCAAATTATATAATTTATAATAATATATTATAATATATATTTTTGTTAATATATTTATTCAAATACGCCTATATTTGTTAATTAGAATTCGAATCGGATGGGATGTGTTGAAGGAGAAATTTTCGTCCAATCACAAAATGCCACGAGTCGTCCATCTGGTCATTTGATCGTAATAGTGGGCTTATCAACTTCAAAGGTGGTAAAACCTAGACCACGATTGATAATTTTGGTTGGATGACCAATTGGGCTTTGAATCATAAATTGGATCGGACCGAGTACTTAACATTGGCTAGGTCAAAAATTCAACCCAATTCAAGCCCATAGTGGAAAATGAGGCCAAATAAAAGAGATTGGACCTAAGCCCAACTTTAGCTCAAAACCAGAAAGTAGTTGGGCCCCAGCCCACCTAAAACCCATAGAAATCCTCTATAGATAAAGGCTTTGCCCTTTCATTTAGGGGGAGGAAAAAGAGTTATGAAGATCAAAAGTTCTGAAGATTGAAATTTTGCAGAATTGAAGTCTGAAGCTCCCAATTTCTCAAGCTCCTAAGTTCTCAAGCTCTAAAGGACTGAAGCTCCAAAGTTCTCAAGCTTGAAAGACCAAAGCTCTCAAGCTCTCAAGCTTTAAAGACTAAAGCTCCCAAGCCCTAAAGATCTGAAGACCAAAGACATGGAAGACTAAGGCTCGAAACTCTTGAAGACTTCAGAACTAAACTTGTAAGAAGATTTGGAAGACTTATACTTATTGTAACGTTTGAGAGAAAGAATTAAAGGAATATATATCAGAGATTGTACCTTTAAATACCACAAATTAATACAAATACAAAATTCGAATTCAGTGAATTAAATTTCTCTGAAAAACTTTTCGAACAGATTGGCACGCTCAGTGAGACCATCTCTACCTTTCCTCTCTTTCTCTACAACAAAATCTACCTAAAGAAGTCATGGCATCCAAAACCAACGCTCCCAAAACTTCAAGCGATGTCCACAACAAACCAATTACTCACAGCTGCTCTAAGGGGATTCAGCAATTTAAAGAGTTGCCATCCTTTGAGATCGCGAGGAATATATGGGAACAAATTGCAAAACAACCACAAGGTGGAATTTTCATTAAAGAAAGCCTTGCAGTTAACAAGCATACTCCACCTTCTGAATAATCAAGTGAAGAAGCATCACATCCAAATATAATGTCAGTCATGATGGTCGACGTGGGTGTTGGGATTGATGTCCTAAATCTCGTAGGGTCCTGTAGTTTGTAAACACTTGTGTGAAAAAACTTTCTGTGATTTATAATATATGATATTTTATTCACTTCTGTCTATGAAATATATGATATTTTAGTTGCATTAACCACAAACCAATAAACTAAGATCCATGGTTATCATTGTAGCTTAAACATGTATGTGGAGACATAAACGTGAATCGTGTTTAAGTAATAACCTAAATGGTCTATAGTATAGCCAACATTGTTCCCGTAAGGGGAAAAAATGGCCAACTACGTGTATGCGTGGATTTCCGTGACCTAAATAATGTGTGCTCAAAAGATTACTTTCCCTTGCTCATCACATAAATTATGGTGGATGCCATCATCGGGCATGAAGCTCTATCTTTCATGGACGGGTCATCGGGATATAACCAAACTTGAATCGCTCTAAAAGATGAGGAGAAAATAGCATTTCGAGCTCCAAAGGTATATATTGTTATAAGGTGATGTCTTTCGGATTAAAGAATGCAGGTGCCACATACCAGCGTGCTATGCAAATGATCTTTAATGATATGCTACATAAATACGTCGAGTGTTACGTCGATGACCTTGTAGTGAAGTCTAAGAAGCGACATGACCACCTAAAGAACCTAAAGCTTATCTTTGACTGCCTAAGGAAATATTAATTAAGAATTAACCCTCTTAAATGTGCATTCAGCGTGACTTCAGGAAAGTTTCTTGGGTTTGTCGTAAGGCACTGTGGAATCGAAATCGAACAACCTAAAATTGATGCTATCCAAAAAATGCCAAATCCAAGAAACCTACATGAGTTAAGAAGTCTTCAAGGTCGTTTGGCCTATATTAGAAGGTTTATATCTTGCAGGATGATGTCAACCATTTCAGAGATTGATGAGGAAGGATACAGTCTTTGAATGGAACCAAACCTGCCAAAATGGCTTCAATAGAATAAAGAAGTATTTTCTCAATCCTATGGTCCGGAGCGCGCCTACAGTTGGAAGACCGTTGATATTATATTTTCGCTCAAGAAAGATCTCTTGAAGCACTACTTGCACAAAAAAAAAGGAGAAGGGCAAGGAATGTGTGCTCTATTATCTAAATAGAACTTTGATCGAGGCTGAGCTGAATTATTCTTCAATTGAGAAGATGTGTCTCGCCTTGTTCTTTGCCATAGAAAATTTAAGACACTATGTACAAGCCTTCACCATACACTTGGAAGTAAAGACTGACCCTATTAAATATATCTTATCCAGGCCAGTCATCACAAGACGTCTCACTAAATGAGCAATCATACTTCAACAATATGATATTGTGTATATACCCCAGAAGGTAGTGAAAGGTTAAGCATTGGCAAAATTTTTGGTTGACCATCCGATCCCATCAAATTGGAAATTATGTGAAGATTTTCCCGATGAAGAAGTATTTCATGTCGAAAGCATAGAGCCTTAGACTATGTACTTTGATGGCGCAACACGAAGAAATGGAGTAGGCATCGGTGTTGTCTTCATTTCTCTTGAGAAGCACATGTTGTTGTATAGCTTCACACTAAGTAAGCTATGTTTGAATAATGTTGTTGAGTACTACATGTTCATCATTGGCTTACAAATGGCTCTAGAGATCCAGATAGCTTACATAGAAGTATATGGAGATTCAAAGTTAATTATAAATCAGCTCTCATGCCAGTATGAAGGGAAACATGAGGATTTAAAGCCCTACTTTATTTATGCCAGAAGATTAATGGATAAGTTCGAAGGCATAATACTGGAACATATACTAAGATCAGAAAATAAGAGAGCAGATGCACAAGCAAATTTAGCCACTGCTTTGACGACCCCAGATGACGTACCTATAAACATCTCTCTTTTTCTAAAGTGAATTTTTCCACCAACCGAGGATCAATATGAATAAACCGTTACGATATTTGTTTACATGATTGAAGAAGAAGACTGGCGTCAGCCTATTATAAATTATCTAAAAAATGAAAAGCTTCCCACTAATTTTTGACATAAAGCTGAGATTGAAGCAGAACTGCGCGATTTATCAGCGCTCATACGAAGGTCTCTTTCTTTGATGCTTAGGAAAAGAAGAATCAGCAAAAGCGTTAGAAAAAGCACATTCAGGTATTTGCAGTGCTCATCAATCTGAACCAAAGCTTCAACATCAATTAAAAAGAATAGGTTACTATTGGCCTACCCTGATCCACAACTCAATGCAGTATGCAAAGCGTTGTGAAACTTGTCAGTTACATGCAAATTTTATACATCAACCACCAGAATCTCTTCATCTAACAGTAGCTTCATGGCCTTTTGAAGCTTAGGGACTCAACTTGGTTGGACCCATGACACCTAAATCATCAACGAAACATCGTAGCAAGGACTAGTTATTTCTCATGGTGGGCTGAAGTTGTGCCATTAAGAGAAGCCAAAAAGGAAAACATTGTAAACTTTGTCAGAACACACATCATTTACCGATACGAAATTTCTCATCGTATTGTGACTGATAATGGAAGACAATTTGCTAACACTCTGATGGATAAATTATGTGAGAAGTTTAACTTCAAGTAGTATAAGTCTTCTATATACAATGCGGCAACCAACGGATTGGCAGAGGCATGCAACAAAACCCTGTGTAATCTACTGAAGAAGGTGGTCTCCAAGACAAAGAGAGATTGGCAAGAGAAGATCGGAGAAGCGTTATGGACTTATCAAACCACTCACTGTACCCCTACAAGATTTACACCATATTCTCTTATTTATAGAGTGGAAATCGTTCTCCCCTAGAAAGAGAAATCCCATCGAGAATGGAAACGCAAGAAGGGTTGACCACAGAAGACAACACCAAGCTACGCCTTCAAGAGTTAGAAGCACTTGATGAAAAATGGCTGGAAGCTCAACATGCATTAGTATGTTATCAAGCACTAATGTCCAAAGAGAGATGTTTATAGGTACGTCATCTGGGGTCGAGACATACAGGAAATAAGTTCACACCTAAATGGGAAATATGATGCTTGTTGTAAGAAGATCTATTATAAAGGAAATAAGTTGGTAATAAGTTCACACCTAAATGCTTGGGGTAATATGATGCTTGTTTAAGTTGGTAATATGATGTTTGTTGTAAGAAGATCTATTATCACGACGAGACATACAGGAAATAAGTTCACACCTAAATGGGATGGACCGTACATCGTCAAAGAAGTCTACACAAATAGAGCATATAAGATCATCAATCGAGATGGATTGAGAATTGGCTTAATCAATGACAAGTTTCTTAAGAAATTTTTTGCTTGATAAGTATTTTTTTAAAAAAAAAATCATTGAACTACGTTATGACTTGATCTCTTTTCTAAAAGGGTACGTAGAAAACTTAAAAGGAAATTTTAAGCTCAGTCAAGTAAAAAAAAATCATATGATAAAAAGATTCATCAACCTAACACTAGAAATAAAGTTAGGAATGATCAAATCCATAAAGCCATTATAATAGATTGCACGCAACTAGATAAAATAGGTAAACCTAGCTCATGGTGCCATTTGTAGTTCTCCAGTTCTTGTTGCATTGCCTTTAACAGTCCACCAAGGATCTCCAGAGCTTTGGTATCTTTCTCAGTTAGAGTAGGAGTAATTTCAAGATTACTTATATTCTCTCGCATTTTAGAAGCTTCGATTTTACTTTGTTTCAAAAGTTCTTCGCTTTTTAAAATAAACTTGGATATTTCAGCAGGTTCAGTTTTGATAGCTTCTCGCTTAGTTAACAATTCTTTCTTTTCTTGCAATGCATGCGGATCGCGCTCTATAAGTCCCACAAGTATGCTACTTTCACCGTGTAGCACCTTCTCTAAGTCACATTTGGATTCCTTCAGTTGATGAATTTTGTCTGTCAGACTCAATTGCGAAGAAAATAATGATTGAAACTGTTTGTCTCTACCTTTCGAAAATATTCATCAACGAGGTTTTTGAGAGGAAAAAGGTTAGCACCACAAATGTCAGAAATTGCCTTAAATATATAGTGGGTTTCATCTTTAAGATAAAGGACTTTATCAAAAGGAGTACGCATGATTTTCTTATGTATAGTCTCCCACATAGAGAAACAGCGTGACGTCGAACATCAGAAATCACGTCGACGGCGCAAAAATCAGAGACTTCAAAATCAGTCACGGACATTGTTTTTGTTACCTGCCTAGGTGACCCATTAATCACAAAAGGACGGGTTGGAGTCACAATTGTGTCCACTGGTCCTTTAAATTTGTCGACGTGAGTGAATGTAGAATCATAACCATCCAGACTCACAAAATATTTTGAGGTTTCTCTGATGTCTAGAATGCGATCATCTAAAGGTGACTCCAAAGGAAAGGTAATTATAAGTAAACAAATAATAACAAAGAGAGGATACAGAAAGGGGTAAGAAAAAATGATGCCAAACACTTACCTCAAGAGTGGTGATATCAAAATTGTGAAGCACTTAGTACTCTGTCAAAAAATCCTTTTTCGCATATCGGTTGTTTATCAGACTTTCTAGATCTTTTCCAATGATGGTCTTCATTGCTACTGCGACTTTCTTCAACATGCATAGGAGTAGGTCCACCAGTTCCAAGCATACGGATCTATTTACCTCCTATGTCATTTTCAATCCTTTTGGCAACTTTAGATTTGGTAAGAGAAATGAGGTACTATCTACTAAATGTTGTATCCCTTCTTCAAGATAAGTGTCATGTTTTTCTAGCCACCAATTTCTATAATGTGAAGTAACATGGGTAGCAAGTTCAATAGACATGCAGAAAGGTACACCTAGGACAAATATTTTCACGGGCACATATCATCCAATGTTGCAAAACGTTGGTGAAATTAGCTTCTGGGATTTCCCTACACATGTCATATGGAACATCTTGGTAAAATCCAAGTTGCCGACTAAATTGACAAGGACTATAAGTCTTAATGACCATGGAAGACCCATATTGCGAGGATAAAAAGCAAGAGCGGGTACTCACGAAAAATGAAGAAAGCCAGAAAGTCAGTTTTCCATCATCTCTTAAAAGCTCATCTTTATTTTGTTTCTAAAGACTCGCATGCCAAACACATATTTACCTTTATAAATGTGTACAAGAGCTTCAAAATTAGTATAATATTTAGTTCTACCTTCGTTAGAGAATTCAACAATCAGTGGAACCCTAACAGTCGTTGGAACTTTGTAATGTGTATTGAAATAAATGGCAAGCCATCAATGAATATAATGCAAAGAAAAGCATGCATTTGAATAACCAGCAGAAGGAGAAGTATCGTGAATCTGGCGTATTCCACTGTAAATATTGGCAAAGACAAAAACAACAAGACTAAAAACGTAGCCTTTGCCCACAATACTAGCAACCTTAAAGACCCCCGAGTGGAGAGAGGTTTATTTGTTAGGAAACACGAACACACACAACCAGTAGGAAAGAAATGCAGCTAAATAGGTCTTATCCTTGAATTCATCTGTGATGGCTAGTCCACGAAATAAATTAAGTTCATCCCCGGACTAGTCAGGACGTCAGATAGGAGCTCCATTTGGGTTATGAGTCGAGCGAGGACGAGAAGATTTCTTTGACTTGCGTGCCGATGGTTTTGGATACTTCACTTCAAGTCGTGTAAACCAAAAAGGGATCCACACACTTATAGGAATCTGAGAGTTATCTATTCGTTGAGAAGCAATGTCATAATAAGCAGAAAATAGATATTCACAACTTCTCGGACAATATTTTTCTTTAGATGGCCCCAATAGATCCTTATAGCTGGGAATGCTTTCTTCATAAAATCTTCCTTTGATGGGAAGACCCCCTAATTTTTACAAGTCCTATAACGAAATAAACATCTCTCTAAATGAAGTATGGAAAGTATTTTTTTTAAGGGACACCATGCTTCACAAAAGTCCAAACAATGTCGTTATTGCGATCATAGGTGTATAAGAAAGTCAAAAAACAACATCGAACAAATGAGCCCTCTTAAGTATTGTTGTATTATGAGTAACTACGATCTCTAACCATTCCCAATATTGGGAGATGTAGAAGAATTTTTCATGAATCTTCAATGAGGCACCTCACCAAACTTTCTTGTTATTGATAATGCAACAACCCAATATTGACTCTGGATTTTCATTTGGAGCTTTGTTATGTATTGAAGACTCTAGAAACCAGACCTTGAACGATGAATTAGGCCCTACATGTCGTTCTTTAGACCATCGAGTTAGGAAAATAGAATTATCTATGAGAGGCTGAGATTCCATAAAATTCCCATACACAGAAGGATAATTCCACTCTTAGGAGATTGACCTTCATCTTTTATAAATGATTAAGCATCTTTCTTTTGGGTCAGGATGTTCTGCGAAATATACCATGGCAAAAAAGGACTTTTGTACAACAAAAGAATAAGGGTCATTTGCTATGTTAAAAAAAAAAAGGAAAAAAAGAAAAAAGATTTTTTTTTTTATTTTTTATTTTTTTGGTAAAATTATCTTTGGTTTGGGCTTGGACACTTTAGTTGGGCTTAGATTGGGCTAAATTAAAAACTAAGCTAAATGTAAAAAGTTAAATATCTAATATATATAGAGAGAAAGAAAAAAATATTTAAAAATCTAATTGAATATATAGAAAAAAATATTTAAAAACCTAATCGGGGCAGGGCGGGGTTAGGGACAATGCGGGGACACCCTCCCCAACCCCGCCCCATCCCTGGTTCGGGGACTCTAAAGAGATCCCCGATTTGACCCCATCCCTGGTCAAACCGGGGATTCCCCTCCTTTATCGAGGCGGGTCCCCGCGGAGAATCCAAGATATGCAATTCTATTACTCTTCTTCTCTATTTATATCGATCAAGGATATCAAATCATAACCTCTCTGAACCAAATTTTCTCAACAAACCTTCAAATTTTAGGTAGTTGGTAAATCTTCTCAAGATCTTCTCAAGTACCATTTGAAAAAAAAAATCAAATTTGAGTTGAGATTGTGATTCCACTTTCAAGTTAAATGTTGGGCAAGATTAAAAGTTTAATATTTTTTTATTACTTCAAGCCAAATTTTGTGAGAGATTTCAATTTATCCTACCCCAATTGGTAGATCACAAATTCCATTTATTTTGGAGTAAAGTTCAAAGCAAAATGGAGGTGTATTACGACATACTTCATGGGAGTTTAATTCAATTCCAAACCATTTTTTTATTGCATTCAAATCGTATTTCGGATCAAATTCTTTTCAAGGCGAAATTTGGTAATGTCAAATGAAAATTAAAATAAATACAAAAACTATAATTCCAAATTCAAGCCAAGCATTTGGGGTGCCAATCAAATCTTACCACAATGTCAAAATTGTAGCATAATTTAAATGTTGTCTCAAATTAAAATATGGACACACTCCAAGAATTCTCCAAATCGAAGTTGGAGTGGAATTCACATAATTCACAACGAGAATTGAGTATATTCCAAAGTATATTCCAAACAAAAGGATTGGAAATTCAATTTGCAATTAAAGTGGAGCATGAATTCTACCTTAGTTCAAATAAAAGTTTGCTCGGGAATTAAAAAAAGGTCAATACTTAGGTAGAATCCATATTTGACTTTTTTGGCATAAAATGTGTTGATAGCTCTCAAAAAGAGCTATTATTCCTAGCTTAATTCGGGCTTGTTATGAAATTTTGTGTTTATTGTGTTATTTTGTAGGTACTGGTGGTAATCAGGTGATAGAATTGGCGATTTGGAGCTAAACACGGTTAATTTGAAGCATATTGGAGTTGATTTGAGCATCTGGACTTTAAAGGAATTAAAAAGACCAAAATACCCATGTTAGAGTGTCGCAACGCCCATCCTATACAAAGCCTCAATGCTCGCATAATAGTTGAAGACAGAATGCTAGTGTGCAGGGGGTGTCATGGTCGTACTTCTCCAATCGTGCGTCATCATGATTCACCCGTAATCATGGTCAGCCTTAAGGGATGATCAAGTCCCAATTCACTTTTTGCTCGACTCTTTGAAGCTTCGTCGAACCTTAGGCGAGGTTATTCCATTCTCAACTGAACTGAACTCATGTAGAACTAAACTTCATTCGGCCATACACGTTGCCTGTACGTGTATTTTTCCTCATGTGCTACTCTAGCCGACTTGCCTTTACTCTAGGCCAAGTACTAAGGCTCTACCTTGCTCATATATGAGGCTAAAGTCATAACAACACAACGTCGCATCACTCTTCGTCATCTCGGTTCCCAACAACGCGTCCCTCACACTTCTACATCGTTTTGGAACTTCACCGGGATGAGTTCTGACCCTTCGTTTGGCTTAGAACAGGCTTATAACCCACCTCTACTGGGGTGCTTATACGGGTGGATTCACAACACTTATATAGGTGGCTTTCAGGACCCATAACAAACACCTTATCGGGACTCTACCGACCTACTTTGCACCTATCGGAACTTCTTTACGTGACCGTACCTTCGATGCCTATCAGGCTCTTCTATCGACCTAATGGTCGCCTACTAGGCTCTATCGGGCCATTACACTACTTAATGAGGATAACTCAAGCCAAAGTATCGAGCCAACCAAGAACTAATTGAGTCCCACTGATGTTTTAGGATGCAATCTCGAGTGTCGAGATGTCATCAGCTTTCTCTCTCCTGCTCGAGCATGCTTATCGAGAACAACCATCAACCGACCCATGGGTAACAATCTAACTCGGGACTTCTTGGACATCCATCCATCGGGACACAATTGAGACTTGGGCCCTTCTGAGCCCTTCTCAAATCAAAACGGCATACCGAGTGCTATATCGAACCTTTGACCCATGGGAAGAGGTGCAATGTCGGCACACCCGTGCCATCCGACACTGTCTATGAGATCCATTCTCGATGACGCCCAAGACACTTGTCTTGTAACGCTCGCCCACGCCATCACACACACATGTGCCATGGGGTAGCTCAATTAGGCCAGAGGGCCCAGGGGTGGTGGAGAGCTGACACCATACCTCCCCCTATAGTGCATTATGTGTTGGGTTTTATCTCCTAAAACTCAAGGTATGTAAACAATAGAATTTATTCCAAAAATTCAATAAAGGTGTTCTTGAATAAATCTAATGCTTGAATATAAATCCAATAAACCTAAAAGTCCCTTGACAATTGGATGAGTACTTGAACTTTATGTGGAGACATAAAGGTGGATTAGGTTTGAGCAAATAGTCAAAATGATCTATAGTACATGGATAAGGTTGGGTACCTTATTCTGGTAACACTATAGATACGTCATGCTCTGTAGTTGTTATAAAGAGTTGTAAAGTGCTACAAACGAAGTGATCCTAATTCGTTCATGTTGGACATGAGAAGTGGGGGTGTCCTTGTGCAAATGAGTTTGTACAAGATCGGACCACGAAATGAGTCACTCTTACTTTATAACGCTGTTTACTGTTTAAGACTGACTATTTCAAATTGATGACCTAGCTAACTTGACCTTAATTCTGAGCTAACTATGAACTCCTGTTTATCTGGTATTGCCCTTAGATTTGCATAGGTGAGGGTTGGCTTAACACCCGGCTCAATATGACTGCCATTTAAGGGGTAAGACCAGATAGATAGCTAGGGACATAGGGTGCAAGAGGGAATTCACTTCTACCTACTTTAGGGATAGTAGAGAGGTTGTTCCCTTAAGTGCTGATGTGAGGCTTGAACAAGGGATCCTACCCTCTCATTTGGCATGAGAGGGACTCGATTTTGTGATTAGATCACAAAACAATTGTTCATTAGGGGATCACTGGGGACTTAAGGAACAAGAGGTAATTTCGGGAGTAAAATAGAGATTTGACCCAGCCGTTATTGCGAACAACCACTGAAGGGTTAACTTACTAATCATGGTTATATCGAGTGGGCATAATATATCTACAGTGAGGGGAGTTCAACTATGGGCGTTAGTGGAGTGACCAATTAGCTAACAAATGGAGCTTAGACCGTTCTAATGATTTTAGCCGATTAATCTCGGATTGTTGGAGCCCATGATCTGTAGGTCCATAAGGTCCCCCTACTAGCTCGGAAATGGATTAGCTCTAGAGTAGCGTGATATGTTAATTTGAAACGTTCAAATTAAAATCAAACGGAATTGGAGAAAATATATTTAAATATGATTTAAATATATGAAGATGAATTTGTGTAAAAATTAATTTAATATCAGATATTAAATTAATTAGAAATATTTAAATTGTTTAAATAATTATTTATTAATTTTTTTGAAAATTAATTTATGAAATTAATTTGTAAAATTAATAAATTTTGAAATAAAATATGACTTTAAAATCAAAATGGATTTTGGAAATTGAAAATTACATAAAACTTGAAAATGGGTTTTTCAAAGTTCATCTTTAAGTAGCTTACAAAGAACCCACCACCTCTTCTTTAGTTTACTCCAAGCATGAGTTACATCTCATGAAGTACATCTCTTTGCATGATAGTCTGTAATATATTGAAGAGATTGGAGTGAAGAATGAGGGTGAACCGATTGAATTTTTGTTGAAAAATTCGAATGAAGAAGGTGTTCTTCAATGGGTTCTCTTCAATGAGCTTTCTCCATATTCCCTTTGATTCTAGCTTATTTCGAGTCCTACAACTCAATCTAGAGCACCAAGAGGATAGTAGGAAATATTTTGTGGTGATCTACACAAGGATTCGGAGGATTTTGTAGCTGGAAATGGAAATTTCGTTGGTTCGGCCAAGGTATGTTCTTGAAACCCATTAAACTCTGTTTTTAGCATGTTTCTTTTATGCCAAAATTAATCAATTAGAGTGCTTATGGATCTTGATTTCTTCCGCTGCGTGATGGTGTTGATCCAACATTCTGAACATTTTCCTCTTTGCCACCCATGCATATCAAATGTGGCGAACTGTCACTCATCAATATAGAGTGCTCGTCTGAACTTCGATTGACATGAAATTCGACGTGCTTGCATATCTTATCAATATACATCTAACTCTAGAGTCGCTCATCCAAACTCGTGATGGAACTCTACCTTCCGAGGTCACAGCCCGGGGCCCCATTTGGCCCACATAGAGCTTGTCACTAACACCACTGATTACACGGTTGCTTGTCTTTCTGCTTATTGTTCAACATGGCATGCTTGCCCACTCATGTTGGTGTGTTGAATGATGCACCGTCCTCCTTGATCACATCACAACACTTCTCTTAGCTCTCTGTCTTTGCCAAATGTGTCGACACTCACGTGTCGCCACTGTACTATCTGCACAAGTGGGATCACAATCTACTATCTCAAAGTTAGATTGTGACATCCTCCCCTACTTAAACTGTCATTGTCCTCGATGAAAAACTTAGGGGTGCAATCCACATTGATTCTCATTGAATTATAACACTCTCCCCCACTTAATCTCGGCATCATTCCGATGACGATCCGAACATGGGTTGGCTGCATAACGGACCCGCTGAAATGATGTACGTCAGACCAAGTACGGAAAGTGCCACTACGTATGAGCTATCCCACCCATGGGCCCCCTCACGCCCACTCTAGGACTTGGCCTCCGAGACTTACAACATACGCATGGCAAAAGCTTCGGCATCCTCTCGCCTCTGCTATCAAGGGATATCTTTTCATCCCACACAACTCGGTCGTGACCACAGACACAACACATATTCTCTAAGCACACATCAAGATGTACCCCTCGGTGTGAGGCTCGCAAGCCTACCACGGAACATTACACATCGTGGTATCTACCCACACCTTTGCGAAGTCGGAAAATAAAACACAACCCCTTCTTTTGTCGGCACTACACTTCAGCTGACTCACTGGCCACCTCATGTGGCGATGTTGCGAAGATGCTTCTCTTGCTCTTGAAGCAGCTTCTTCCCTTTCTATGAACTGTCATACTGTTGGTCATCTCCAACACGCACTAGCCCCAACAACTGTGAAGCCACCCAACTTAGGCATGTGGAATGACTTAAGGGATACACTGGCTCCATGCAAAAGGAGCATTTTCTCACAAGACAAAAACCCATTCTTGTGAGTTGCTTCCCAATCACTTGGCTCTACTAGCCATACGTCCGCCCATACAGACTCTTGATGGACAACTGTACTTGATCGGCACATATCTCCCTCACCCCTGGTTCTTCTACCCGTAACCATTAGCACTAGTAGTAATGGTTCTTTCTAAGGCACCCTACTTGGTACACCTTACGTGCTTTCTTCTTGCCTACGAACAACCCAAACTTTTGGCAAAATGAGCTTGGTTCTTACTTTCCGACGGGACAGATTTCCTCAACGGCAAAATCCAGCTTTAACCCACACACTGTTCTGATACTGACTCACAATCTGCCCTGCAAATTGGCGCTTTTGACACAACTGTGAAGTCTTCAATTAAACCCTCGGGTCTTTCTCCTCTGTCTTGTCCGACTCCACTTAAAAAGAGTGGCTCTGATACCAAATGTCACGGTCGTACTTCTCCAACGTGCAGCACCATGATTACCCGTAATCATGGTCAACCTTAAGAGGATGCTCAAGACCCAATTCACTTTTGGTCGACTCTTTGAAGCTTCCTCAGACCTTTAGACAAGGTTATTCCATCCTCACCGAACTAAAACTCATGTAGAATGGAACTTCATTCTGCATACACGTCGCCCGTACATGTATTTTCCCTCATGTGCGACTCTAGCCCGACTTGCCTCTACTCTAGGCCAATTCCTAAGGCTCTACCTTGCCCATATATGAGGCTAATGTCATCACAACACACAACGTTACATCACTCTTCGTCATCTCGGTTCCCAACAACACGTTCCTCAACCTTCTACTTCAAAAACTTAACTAGGATGAGTTTTTGACCCTTCGCTGGCCAGAAGAGGCTTATAACCCTCTACCAGGACTTACCAGGTGATTTTAGACACTAATTGAGGCTTTCTGGGACATAACAATAGTCTACGGACTCTACCGACCTACTTCGACACCTACAGGCTCTACCAGCCTAAATAGTCGCTACCGGGCTCAATCGGGCCAATATACTACTTACCGGGATAACTCGAGCAAGTATCGGGCCAACCAGGAACTATTGAGTGCCACTGATACTTTTAGGAAGCCACTCATGTGTCGGGATATCATAACTTTCTCTCTCCTGCCCAGGCACGCTTATCAAGAACCATCATCAACCGACCATGGGTAACAATCCAACTCGGGACTTCTCGGACATCTATCCATTGGGACATAATTGAGACTTGGGCCCTTCCGATCCCTTATCGAATCAAAACGGCAATACCGGGTGTTTACACCAAACCTCTGGGCCATGGGAAGGAGCGCAATGCCAGTACACCCGTGTCGTCCGATGCTATTCATGAGATCCCATTCTCGATGGAAGACGCCCAAAAAACTTGTCTTGTAATATTCACCACGCTATGACACATGCATGTACCATGGGATAGCTCACTTAGACCACAGGGCCCAAGAGTGGTGTAGAGCTGACACCATGCTCCCCTTATAGTGCATTCTAACATTTTTCCTCTTCCCACCCATGCATATCAAATGTGGCGAACTGTCATTCACCAATGTAGAGCGCTCGTCGAACTTTGATTGACATGAAATTTGACGTGCTTGCATATCTTATCAATATGCATCTAACTCTACGCTCGTCCAAAACTTGCGATGGAACCCCACCTTCTGAGGTCATGGCCCGGGCCCCATCTAACCCCCACGGAGTTGTTTACTTTGACACCAACGATGCAACGTTACTTTGTCTTTCTACTTAAATGTTCAAGCATGGCATGCTTGCCCACTTATGTTGGTGTGTTGATGATGCACCGTCCTCCTAGGTCGTATTCACGGCATTTCTTAGCCCTCTGTTCTTTGCTATGACTGTGTCGACCACTCTACGTGTCGCCACTTGTACTGTCTGGTAAATGGGGTCATTAATCTACTATCTCAAGTTAAGTTTGTGACACAAAGGCAGCGTCGCAACGCTCTGCCCACAACGCTACCTTTAGCGTTGTAACGCTTCGAATATTGATGCTAATTTGGTTTCGCCGTGCGTTTCCTTCTTCAACCCAATTTCAGGGCAGCTTGCAACACTACGATTAATTTCTATTAAAATATTCCCTCTTCGCCTTTAGGTCAAAATATGCTTGGAATTTGGAGGCTGAATTGTGGGGTCGAGGTTGATTCTTCCATTCTTCTTCTTTTCCCTTCCAGATTTTAGTATATCTTTTAGGTTTTTTTTTTTTTTTTTTGGATCGTAATCAATTGATCAGATGTTTATCTCTAGTTTGTCTATGAATTAAGAAGGTGCTTCTATCTAATTTGTTTGAGGCAAGAGCCCTATGGTTTAATTTTCTTGGAGAATTTAGTGATTAAAAGTGATGTTCTTCAGTTCTAATGTTTTTCTTTTGATTATTGATGTAATTTAGATTTGCATTGTGTGTGTTGGACTGACGACCCTATCATAATTGTTATGTCTCCGCTAGTTAATTCTGAGCGTTCGTACATTCTTGTGTTTGTCTATGCTTGAATTACACTCGCGTAGCAAAAAGATTAGATGTGAATGCTTAGATAAATAGCTGATCTTGAATCTTGGTCATTGCATTGTTAATCTAGTTCGAAGAATATGTTTGGTTAAATTGAATATGGGCCCCCTTTTTCCTGACATTTTAATCGACGTGATGAAATCCTCATTCTAATGCACATGATTTTTAAATTCTATATGATCCGTAGAGAGACCCAGTAGAATTAGGAAGCATTATAGTTTAATTAGGGCATTGGGTTTTTCCATCCCTTAATTGATTAATTAGGGCACTTAATTTATTTTGATTTAGTTGATTGTCGCCCTTTGATAAAGATTAGTAAATCGGGAGTTAATTCGATATTACCAACATTTTCTTTTGTTCAGAGGTCTCTTGGTATGAAACTGTGGGGTTTGCTGCCCTAAAAGTCTCATATCCCGTAGTTTCATAAAACAACTTTGAGAACACATGTGATGTATATTAAATAATATATGATATTTACTTCACATTCTGGACTTGCACATTTTAGATGTTTATTTTACCACAAACCGATAAACTTAATATCCCTGGTTTGTCTTTATGTGAACTTTAAGCATATATTGTAGTGGAATAAATCAGTGGATCATGGTCTTAAGTGACAACCAAAAATGTCCTGTAATATTGGATATAGGAGGGAAACCTTTATTCTGGTTAACCACTACGGACGCCAGCCTGCTTTGTGGAATTGGTATACAAGTGTTGTGACTTTGTCACAGATGATCTGATTCCTAATCATTCGTGTAGTGGACAATGCGAGTGGGGCCATCGCCATACAAAGGTTTTTGTATAAGACCTGACCTCGAAGTCTTATTATATCTGTCAAATAACTCCATTTAATGCTAGACTTCACTTCACTATTTGATGACCATAGGTAACATGACTCAATCTTGCGTAGTTTGGGAACTCCTGCATTGAGGGTGGTTCTTGATTTGCATTTTGGAACGAGTGGACTAGGCACAGCGCCGACTGAAACCTACCACTCTGGTGATTCGGTCTGATTTGGAAGCTGGGAACTCAGTTCACAAGATGGAGTTTCACTTCTTTCCCCAAAACAGGGGTAAAGTTAGATATAATTGTTCTCTTTTAAGAGCTGATCCCGGGGCGTTGAACGATGGTGGCCCACACACCTTCTATGGCTCGAGAGGTATTCACACATAGTAAGATTATGTTGTATTGTTCATTAGAGGGATCGTGGTATTTAAGGAGAAAAATGTAATTAAGAGGGCAAAGCGTTAAATTGTGCCTGCCTGTAAATTCGAGCATCTGTGAAGGGTCATCATACTTAATGATTGATTATAGTTCAATGGACATAGAAATATATCTATGGCAAGGAAAAGTTCAACTGTGGTCTTAAGTGGAAATGATTGGTAGTTAACGGTGGCTGGGGATATCGTGAACTAAAAAGTTTTGTCAGCTATTCATGTACCGTTGGAGCTTCGAGCCATAGGGGGTTCATAAGTCTCTTTAGTAGCTTGTGATACAAGTTGAGAAGTCCGTTGTTGGGTCAGTTTTGAGAATGTTTCAAACTGCAAGAGGGGGTTCGATTATATATGAATATAATTGAACTAGATAATTATATATGATATAATTAACTTTTAATGTATGAGATACCTTAATTTGGAAGGAAATTGGATATTAAAATGATTTATATCTAATGGAGAAAATACTATAATTAATATATGATATAATTTTATAGTTATGAATATGATGAGATCACATTCTTGGACGGTTTAAAGGGAAAATGAGATGGCGTCTTTCTTATATTTTATACCGGATGATTTGTGAGTTGAAAGATCACTTTAAAGATGTATGAATAGCTCACGGTTGTTGTTAAGCATGAAATGTGCGGACATTGGTTTTTAAAAGTGTGTTCATCGCTTAGAAAATCAGTGCCTAATATGATAATTGCTGCATGACGCTTACCTATACGATATTTGCTAAGCGATCGTTAACCGTTACACCCTGCGCAGTATTTACTAAACGATTCGTTTACCTTTTCCTTAAGCGATCGTTTTTAAACTCCTCGATATCATTAAACGCATTTTCGTATAGACGATCGCTGATTTTTCTACATGATTGTTTAGACATCACTTACTTTTTCCTTACACAATCGTTTAGACGATCGCTTACCTTTTACACGGATCGTATACTTACCTAAACGATCAAGCACTCTGGTAATATACGATAGATAAGCTATTATCTCCCACTTATTTGATCGTTGTATACGATCTCTCTTCTCCTCCCTCTACCAAATTCGAACAAAGCCCACACTTGGATTCTTCACTCCAAAGAATATTTGAGGGCTCTGAGTGATGTTGTCGTCTCCGTTTTCCTTCTATTCGTGTGGAGTTA